>NC_081228.1:2230185-2531185 GCF_902713425.1 Acipenser ruthenus
ACGTCCTGTACAGACATGATGTCACCCGGCAGGACGTATTTCAACAGCAAATTGACAAATAAAACAAGGAACTATGCGGCATGAATAATGTATTGCGGCACATCAGTGCTTCTTGGGTTGTCTAGACGTCGCTGTGATTTTCCAGTGTAGTTCATCTTCAATCCAAATGCTGTGTAACTCACGATGTGACTCACAGTCACTGTCAGCTGCAGCCACAGACTGCAACACACGATAAGAAATGTTAGGGAACGCGTCCAAAACACACCTGAGTAAAGATATACTACGTCTTAGAATTAATAATAATAATTTCTAGTGACAGGTGCTGGATTAAGAGTACTGAAGACTAGTCTTTCTCAAGTTACATTCTGGTGTACCAGATGTACTTCGTGGTGAGACTTGATTCAGTAACGGTTAGATTCTATTGAAGTTCTACTGAGGCCAAAAGATGATACAAAACAAAATGATACAAAGCTTAAATAAAACACAAATAGTGGTTCAAGTTTAAGTAACTCTTCTCAGTGCAGTCTTTAGTTTGAAAGACTCTTCCCAATAGACTAAACTATCCCCTAAGAGAAACTGTGGGCCCTCAAGTCCAAGGTGGTTGAGGCACAGAGCAAGGGGGAAAGTTCTGGTAACTCCTCTGAGGGTTGAATTGTTGGAATAATTTGATGTTACGCTTCTAGACCCAGCATTGGCTATATCAGTACAGCCTGATCAGGAGACCAACTGTGTGCACACAGAGTGTTTGATTGTATTGTTTATTGATAACCAGCCCTGAAAAATCATGGCAGACCGCTTTCTATTTTGTGTTCGCTTACGCCAGTTCGTGCTGCAGTTTCACTGTATTTTGTTGCAATGGAGGGTATAGAGCTGGGCACTGTGATGCCCATCTGTGCTGTTTTTTTTAATTGTGCAGTTCTCAAGAAGCATTAAAACATCAGAACTCCAGAATATAACTTTTGGGCAATACCAGAAAGGACCTTCAATATGATTACAAAAACTCTGATAACCACAGACCTACAAAATCCTGAACATTTCTAATAAATGTTCAGGATAAAATAATGTGATATCTTGTAACAATTATAAGTCGCCCTGGATAAGGGCGTCTGCTAAGAAATAAATAATAATAATAAAATAATAATAAACACAGAAGAAGGGAATACAAAAAACAGAACCCATAATTATAGTTCAGTCTCCATGTCCACCCTTTGGAAGTCTACACATAAAGACCAGTTTTAGACAGGTTCCAGACCGTGGGTGTACAACTGCAAATGGGAGGAGTAATATGAGGTAAAAGACTAAAAACCGGGGTGACTTGAGCAACAATGAAATATTACACTTAGGCTGAGAGCTTGCTGGAGACAAGCAGTACTGGTCCGAAAGAATGGCTCTCGTTTCATCGAGTTCTCCAGCCCAGTATGCGGCCAGCGTATGATTACTCAGCTTCTCGTTTTAAATCTGGCACGCGATGCAGAGGCTGAAGATTGTGGGTCAGATCTGAGTCTACCCCGGCTGTGCTCAGGAGTTAACATAGCAACAGTCCCTTTTTAGATTTCTGATTCAAAGTGTATTAATAAATCCCTTTATAGGGTCTCGTATTTCATATATATATTTGAGAACTTACCTACCCTCCTAAACCCATGTACTTTAACAAGGAACAGTTTGCCACTGGTGGTTCAATTTCCAAAGCGCTTCTTCCAGTTTTGTTGGTTGATAATATTATAAGAAACAACTTTATGTGTAAGACCTTGACTTGTATAGTTGTGTAAAATGTGCAGGGGGTTTGATCTCTTAAAACAGGATTTAAAGACTGAAGTAAATGCTGTGGTGAGATTTGATTGAGCTGTTCTTACCCACTGTGTAGCACCACTGAACAGTTAAAAAAGCATGATCACATATCTGATCTATTTAATATAAAATGAAGTTTGCAGCCTCCTGTGTCTTTATTGCAGGCTATTAAACATAATCTGACCCACATACAAAGGTGTGCAGCTAAAATAGAAGATAGCTGTTTTGCTTATTTTGAGAAAAACACCATAATCTGCATTTCAGTGTAATTGTGTGATCATGACCTTATTATACGCAGCGTGACTATAACAGTCCATTTTTATTAAACCCTAGGTGCTGTAGGTAATTATTAGAGCAACTATAATGAGGAGTCAGATTTTCAAAGAGTGATTAGCAGAATGTTATTTTGTCTGAGATACCTCCACAGTGGTAGACTGCCTCCTGGTAAAACACTATCCTGGTTAGGTCTGCCAGCCCAGGAGGGCTGAAGTAAGGAAACGTGCATCAGATTCATGGCATGGCTTTATTGGCTTACTTCGCTTGCCTTTGGCTATTCCTGATTTCAGGGTTTGGATAATTCCAGGCATTTGTTATTCTGGCTCTTGCCTCCAAAGATCCCTAATAGAAACCACCTGTACAAGCTAGTTAAGCCCTTTGATGTGGTGCACCATGGTAAAAAAAATAAAACAAAGCAGAGAAGCACGGTAAAGCACAGAGAAGCATGGTAAATTATTATTTATTTCTTAGCTGACGCCCTTATCCTGGGCGACTTACAATTGTTACAAGATATCACATTATTTTTACATACAATTACCCATTTATACAGTTGGGTTTTTACTGGAGCAATCTAGGTAAAGTACCTTGCTCAAGGGTACAGCAGCAGTGTCCCCACCGGGATTTGAACCTACGACCCTCCGGTCGAGAGGCCAGAGCCCTAACCACTACTTCACACTGCTGCCTTTTGCAAAGCACAGAGAAGCACGGTAAAGCACAGAGAAGCACGGTAAAGCATGGTAAAGCATTGTTTCATGTTGAACTATAATGAATAAACGGGAATACTGCATGTTAATAATTTAGTGTGCAAGATCTCTTACATGGGAGCCAAAACTGAGATAAAGCCTAGCCTGTGACTTTGCAGTTATGTCTCTGTTTCTTTTTTTTCCCAGTAACATTTCAAACAGAGATCCAACTATTATGAAGTGAGTATTGCTGTTAGATATGAGGAACAAGTGGAGCGTTCTAGTGAAACTGCTGCTCAGGACTGTGTGCATGCTGCTGTCGACGGCTGCTCTCCTTGCCTTATTACTAGAACACATACAGGATACATAAGTAAGTACGGTGGTTGCTATGTATCAAAACACACCAGCGTATGATAAAACTGAACCCAAAAATAGACAAAACTTGTTCTAGTCCTTCGCACCAGTAAATCAGTCCGAGACATTTTAACAGTTCACTGTGTGTACAGGTCTTTTAATATTGAATATGCATATGATGTTCCATAACTAGAAAGAAACAACTTCAGCAGACTCCATAGTCGTTACATTAGCGCCTATTGGAGTAAAAAAAAAAAAAAAAAAAGTCTTTATTAATAGATATATTGGGCTACATTCACAAAAACATTTAACACTTCATTTTGGACTGGTACTGCTGTCTGAGAAACTCAGTGTCTTGGTTTCCTATAGTCTTACCTCAAGTGTTTGATGATTCAGTTGAGGAGTGTTTTGTAGAAATTCCTGAGGTTAGAATTTATTTTTAAACGCCAGGCCCTCTTTAGGATTAAGCAACTTGTCAACAAATACATGTGGTTACTGAATTCTTGAGTTGCCCAAATGATAAAATGTTGGGAAAACGCTCTCCACCAGATTTATGATTGCTTGTTTAAATATGTAAGAAGCAATGATTACAGTTGGCATTTGAAGATACAGAGGGCTTTGTGTGTTGCAGATCCAATTTATAGATTTCAACATCAAACAAAGAAAAACCTGGCAAGTGTTGATAATCCCTGTTTTTTCTTCTTCTGTGAAGCATGCTGTTTTGCCACCAACAGTTTCATAACTTCCCAGGCCATCTTCACCTTTGACCCTTAGGCCTTCCATGCAACCCTGTACCACCAACTTAACCTACGTTTTCTCACACTGTGTCCCCTCCCCCAGTATCCTGGTGAGAAAGTAATGTTGTATTTGTATTCCCAGTCCACTGGCTGCAAGCGCTGTCTGACGGTGAGGGGGGTTGATTGTGGATTTGTGATCAATCAATCAATCTTTAATTTATATAGCGCCTTTCATAGTGGACAGCACAGCGCTAGCTCTGAGTATAGGGTGTGGAATACAGGGAGTATTGCACTCCGCTTTCCGCCATGGCAGTATCGAAGCACAGGATGGAGATGTTAGTTTTCAGCAGTCTGTTTTTATTTGATGCACCTGATGAACATGTCCTCCAGCACTGAGCCACTTGGAATACAGCAGTAAACGATAAATGTGGTTTTCCTTACATCTGCTAGGGACAGGGTTGCAGGGGGACAGGTTAATGATTACACCCTGGTGTGCCAGATGTACTTGGAGGTTATACATGATATGGAGAGCTTTACTGAAGTGTACAGTATAAGGTACATAAGGACTAGAGCTGTTAGCTGCTCATTTGTTCAAAAATGGGTACGGTAGAAGCCAAGATTAGTCACAGGGGGGGTTATTGTTGTAGCCTGACTGTATCCCAGTCTGCAGCTTAGACTGGCAAACTGCTGATTGGTCTGTGCGGCTGAAAGTGATGAGTGACATTACCTAGGGCTTGACTCGCACAATCCCTACAGTCAGTCCAAGATTTCAGAACTTCCCTTGTGTTGGTCTATTACTGAAGTGACCAGCTGCCAGGTGCTTGAGCAATCAGACCCTTGGTATATGTGCTCCGAACTGATCACACTAATCACAAATGAGGCGGACCTTAGGCTTACTAACAGGAGTTGTTCATGCAGCAAACTCCTGGCTCCTGATCATTTCAATAATATACTTAATTGATGGCGCTCTGAAACCCAGCACAGCGAAGGCTAGTGCTGGTTTCAAGCCATGGTAACCCAGCCACTCCATGCAGATGGCATTCCATAGAGATTCAGGTGCATAGGGAGTCTCTTCTTCCTTAGGAGAAATACAAGTGGATGTGTGGACTGAAAATGTCGGTGGCTGTCTGAGTATGGCTATTGTTACCCTTATAAAAGCTTGCCACAGTAAATTTGCACGGTACGTTTGCTTTTCCAATTGTTATGCTATGCGTTTACAATAATTTACCATTATTTATTTTAGTATGCTTTACCATACCTCTGTGGGCTTTACAGTGCTTACCAAAGCTTTACCATGCTTTCACAATGCTTTATTACACTTTGCTGGGTTTTTACTATGGTAAACATTTCTGCGACTGTGAGACATGTGTTAAACCCAATCAACTGCAACGCACCTTAAAATCTGCATGCTTCCTGACCATAAAAAAATACTTTATCCTGCAAAGCAGACAGACAGTCTGTCTGTGTTTCTACCTCAATTTGTTAACCCCCTCCACCTGCAACCTTATTGGAAGGCCCCAGATGAACGAAACACTGCCCCCTCTTGGCACGTCCAGGAAATTACTAGACAGACTCAACGTGCAGCTGTCTGCAGTCCCCCCTCTGCAACTGCCTCAGCTGGAAAAAAATGAGTGACGATTTCCTTTTTTCTTCCTTTGTTTGCTGCAGGGTAGAGAAGAGAAGGGGGGGGGGGGTGGAGCTTGGGGTGTGTCTGCTGCTGTATTGTTTAAGCTCGCTGCAGTGCGTGATTCAGGCGCAGAAGAAACGTTTAGCATCCTCCTGCTGAATACCTGAGCTGGCATCATGCAGAGTTAACCAGTCTTCTGACGGAGAGCTGCTTCTTACACATACTAACACAGTATGTGGAGCCATTGTGCCAAGAGACTAGATTAAGAAACGCAGGTCTTTTTTTTCTTTCCAGTGCAGTGGAATTCTGTGCTGCTAACCCCCTGCCCCCTCCCGTCGTACACAGCAGAGCGAGATCTCAGGAGACGTAGCGAGGCTCGTGATCAGAATGCGGACAGTGTCTGGACCTCAGTCGCAGTGGCGTTGGGTGTGGATGGGAGGGGGGGTAAGTTTGTGAAGGGGAGATATCTCTGGGATGGTGTGAAGTCAGAACAGTCACACCTGTTAACTCACTTGTCAGCATGTGAAACAAGCAGACACTGACAGGCCGCGTGCTGCCTTTGCACCTTCTCCTTTAGCTGGGTTTAGGGTTGGCCTGGCCAGCCTGCAGCAATTAACCTCACCTTTTGTTTTAATAATTTCTTCGACTGGGTCTTGATTAATGACGGCAGCAGGATATCGCTTAGAGTGGGAGTGCACACAAAGTCCTGGAGAGATCATTACATAATTAACCGATTAAGGTCTGGATGGAGGTTAAAATTGGTTCAGTTGAGTAATTGAGGGTACAGGTGAAACAAAGACCAGGAGGTCACGGGACTGGGCACCCCTGGCTCAGAGAATACTTCCATTGTTTTTTTGTTGAAAGTTTTGAATTTTGCAACTCGTTGTCAGTTGTTAAATGTATCACAATACAAAAAGCACTTGGGATTTGATTTCCTGAATAGCAGCTTGGCAGCACAGAGGTTAAGAAGCTGCTGTGTGCCAACCCACTCTTGACACCAGCAGAACATGCTTTCATTTGTTAAGACAGTCCACCCTGTGGCGTTTCTGCCGTATTATCTGGATTGGTTGCGTGGTCAGTGTGCGGGTGTCTATTTTAAGCTTTACAGCAACTGGTTAAATGTCGGTGGCTTTGTGCTTCCTCTCCCTCTCTGAAATCAGCTTTATTCGTCTTGCGTGTGACTGTCGGACTGTGGCAGCCTAATATCGCAGCTCTCTCCTGATGGTAGCAGCATATATAGCTGACAGGGATTGGAAAGAGGGAAGGCTTCAGGAATGTAGAAAGCATCTCTGGCCCGTTTGGTGGTTAGAGTGTATGTGTTTTGTGGAGGAGGGGAGTGAAGGGAGGGGGTGGGGGGGGGGGGTGGGGGTTTAGTCAGGGAGCAGACAGCAGACTGACAATGAGTTCATTTTTAACACAAGAAAATTAGCGCACGTTATAAATATAGTGTGAAACGGCAAGGGTTCGGTGGAACAAGATGAGATTGCAGGCAATCTAGTAAGAAAGAAAGAAAGAAAGAAAGAAAGAAAGAAAGAAAGAAAGAAAGAGGGTATTGCGATGTCTGCTGCCTGTTTGGTTTCTCTGTTAGATAGCAGCTCTTTTTTATTTTATTTTACCGTGCTGTTCCGCGGGGCGCGGCGAACGGAGAGCAGACGTGCTTTATTGTATTTATTTTATTTTTAGTGCAGGGAGGTTTTTTATTTGAAGTCGTCGGTCACCCTGCTAGATAATGGTTAAGTAAACCGGCTGGGAGTTTGTTCATTTTTTATTATCTGCATAATACTGTCTGGGATTATTGTTGAGCCGGCATGTACATATATAAACTCTTGTTTAGTTGTACGTGCATGATAGATATATATATATATATACGTTTTTGCTCAAAGTGTAATGTATGCCTGCTTTTAAATGTATGCACAAGTGGGATGCTGGCTGCTGTGGATGAAGGTAACAACAGAATGAGTCTAATATTAGCAATGCAGTTGCAGTGTCTGTCTGGAAGGAATGAATGATAAATGAGGTTGCCATCGTGTGTTCTGAGTGGTGGTGGGGGGGGATTCTCAGAAAAAGGCTAAAGGTGATTACAGCAGTATTGATTCTCGAGTGTGCTGAGGCTGAAGCAGACATAGGAGAAAATCTGTGCAACGGTCAACAAAGAGGATTGGAGGATGCTGAAACCAGACACTGGAGAGAGAGAGAGAGAGAGAGAGAGAGAGAGAGAGAGAGAGAGAGAGAGAGAGAGAGAGAGAGAGGAAGAAAGGGGGCAGTGTGGTCTAGAGAATTGTATCCTGTCGTTGATTTGTGCCTGATGTGTGCTGTCCGTCAGTAGCCTCCCTACTTTTTCTCTTCCCCACGCCTAGGGGAGCCAGTAGAAGATTAAATTTTGCTTCTATAAGCCTGGCACATCGAGCTGCTATGTCTATGGGGCCTGAGGATTTTGTATACGATTGTCTTAATGATGCCAGGGTCAGACTGCTTTGAGAAGCAAGAAAGAGAGAGAGAGTGTGAGAGAGGGAGACAGAGCGCGCAAGAGAGAGAGAGAGAGGGAGAGGAGTACAGGCAGGCAGAACACAGAAAAGAGGGAGACTTGTTGACTTGAGGTGGACCGGAAAAAAAAAAAAAAGGTGAAAATGATCTGAGTAAATAGGCAAGGGGGTTTGGAATCAAGCGGTGCACGAGCACAGGGGAATGAGAAAGCGCGGTTTGATAGTCTGTCTGACTGTTCCTGCAAAAACCAGGGCCTCAGGGTCTAAATGTTTTCAGCTGTGCAGGGAAATGAATGGATAGTTCTTTCTTTTTTTCAGTTGGAGGGAGGGGGAGTAGGGAGGTCTGGAGCTTTAGTGACAATCCGGCTGCATCAGTTGGAGTAGGTGTTTCGGGCTGTGCTGTTTCTTCCGCGCTCAGGTCTTTATCTAGAGAGCTAGACAGAGAGGTGAAGAAAGCTTTAAGCTAGAATTCAGTTCGGAGGAGAAGAGAAGGGAGGAAAAAACCCAATACAAAGTCTGCTGCAACAGGCGTTGGCGCATTCTTTTTTTGGGGGGGTGGGGGGCAAGAATCTTGCACCTTCGGAGAGCCGCAGATCTCTGTGCAGTTGCGTGGTTGCATTTGCCAGCTCTTTATGTTTCCTACAAGAGGAAAATGAGGATAAAGCAGAATATGTATTAAAAGTAGGGAGGGAAGAGAGGGAGGGGGTGCATGTCTGTCACGGCCCCCTGTGAATACTGAATGACAGTCTGAAGCTTGATCTCGTTAATTTGGCCTTGGCTTCAGACTAGCAGCTGATGCACTGAGGCCCTGACGAGGATACTGGAGAAAGGATTTTTTAAATTTTTTTTATCTGTTATTATTATTATTATTATTATTATTATTATTATTATTATTATTATTATTATTATTATTATTATTATTGTTATTTGTGAAAGTAGTTTTTTTTTTTTCTTCTTAAATTCAGGAGTGTCCGTCGTAGATGTTTCTTCATCCTCATATTTCCGATCGTCCTTTTCCAGTTTTCTTTTTACTGCACGTTGGGATCTTTTTCGTCGCCTTTTCTATTTGAAAAAAGGTTTTTTTTTCAGAAGCCTCTTTGAGTGCAGTTGCATACGAACCCCCTGCCTGTTCAAGTTGAAATCTGAGATTTTTTTTTTTCTTCCCTCCTCAGTCGACACTGCTGCTTGCTGCCTCCCTACTGCTCCAGAAAGCAGCCGCTCTTCGCTTCTAAAAAGGGTGAGTTCCTGACTGACTTGTTCTTACATTTCTCTACCCTCCCACATGTATTGCCGGTGCCTGTCGTTTGCTGTTTAAACCTGAAATGTATGGTTTTGTGGCACAGCCTTTTCAAGGTTCTGCCTCCTCTGTTGTTACAATGTCCCAATCCTTTTTTTTATTATTATTATTTTTTATCTCAGCTTGACAGAAACACCGCAATGTCGAGCTGTAGGCGACAAGCAAGGGAGAATGTTTGAAAAGAGAATGCTTAGCAGTGTCGCACCTGAGCTTCTGAATCAGACACCTACAGTATAATGATCATGCTCGTTGTAAGTGCTGCATTGTTTAGTCTGGGTGGTGGTGGGGAGGGGGGTGGGTGGAGTGGGTGGTCAGTGTTGTGTCTGGCTTTTTCTTGCACTTACTGTCAGTTTATTTGATTTTGTTATTTTATTGCTGGAACTCCATGCACCCCTCTTAGTCCCTGAGACCCTAACTTGTGACGTTTCGCATTCATGTCCACGGGTTAGGCTCTCGGGAGCTGTGAGCGGTGCTCAAACGTCTTTTTTTTAAATTATTATTTTAATGACTGAAGAAGAAATGGAGAGTCTTTAGCTGGGAGAGAAGGCAGGGGAGGTGGGAGGATGGAGGAATGCCGGCGAAATCAAAGGCACAGTCATGTGACTGTTCAGTGGGTAGCATCAGCTGAGAAATATTTCTGCAGGCATTTTGTGAAATTAAAACAAACGAAGCTTGTTATGAATCTGGAGAGAGGGAAAGGGGCGAGAGAGGGGGTGTTTCTGTGTTTCTTTATCCTGAGAGCAGCACAAAGTACTTTCGGAGCGTGACCAGAACTGCTCGGTACACTTGTGCATGACCTCAACAACCCTTATCCAGCATGTGCAGAGAAACACTCTTTTTGAGGGGGGAGGGGAGGGGAGGATTTCGATGGAAAGCTACATTATTTTGTGCATTAGTTTGCTGTGTGTTATTTGTCAGCTATACAGTTTTATTTTTTTCATGTTTGCAGGTTATGGTCCAAAAGTTTCGATGCAAAAAAAAAAAACTATATATTGTGGTTGCCCAGTATATTGAATCAACAGTTGTAATCATTCTAGTTTATTATTATTATTATTATTATTATTATTATTATTATTATTATTATTATTATTATTATTATTATCATCATCTGATTTGATCCTCAGAACTTTGAATGATTTTATTCCTGATTTTACCCTTGCACAATATGAGAACTATCACTGTGTATAAAAGACGAGCGATTCGTTTATCCAAATGTTAAACTAAGAGGACTTGAACAATCCTTTATTAAAAAAGATGTCAGTTTACTTTTATAATGTCTGTCTGGTTTAATATCAAGGCTGCTAAACTGGCTTCGCTTTCAACGAAAGACCATTTAAAAAAATAAATCACCCCGGGTATTATATTTTAGGCTCTTCTTCTTATTTCTCCAGCTTTTTGTTGTCCAGCTTGACTTCTTTCATATTTTGAAGTAGAAAAGGTGGATTAATACGTAAACTATGAATTTAAAGGAGCAGATTGCTGTGTTTTCAAACATAATAGCTTTCCAACACATGTAATTCAATTGCAGGTTGTGTCGTTGCTGTCGAAATGACTGAGTTGTTAATCCAAGCGGTTAACTGTGTAAAATACTGTGTTAATAATGTTTGCCGTTTCACAGCTGCGTCTATGGAGGACTGGGCTAGGTGAGATTTCATATCTTGCTTTTTTTTTTTTTAAAGTGTTTGACATTACAGTGTTTCATCTGCTAGTTATCTTGTTTTCCGTACTTCGGTCGTATTTCATCCTGAAACTCCCGAATTGGAGATTGTTCCGAAAGAAAGAGAAGCTTGTGATTGCTGTTTCGAACTGTTAAGGTAGACCAGTGGAGATGTGAATTTCAGTTAAGAGAACAAAGGGAGCAGCAGACTGTGCAGGTGTAGCACACCGCAAGAGACCACCTTAAAAGGCTTCAACAGTGTCTGGTTCACAGTACTTTCTTCAAAAGGAATCTAGAACCCAAGCTCAATGCCTAAAAGAATCTGAACTGTGTGATTGTGGGTTACAATGGGCTCAAAGCTTTCTGTCTTTGTGGTTGGGTGAGGTAAGCTTGTCACTGTGCATGAGGATTAAATTTAATTATTTACAACGTATGGCAATGTATTTGCTACAATTAAATATCCAGCTACAATAATATATATATATATATATATATACATATATATATATATATATATATATATATATATATATATATATATATATATAGATAGATAGATAGATAGATAGATAGATAGATAGATATTACATTCATATTATGATCACTAATTTCACCGTTTCATATTTTCGTTTTACTCCCAAATCTACTTGCAAATGCGTATTGGGGTATTTTCAACGCAATAAGGGGATGTGGTAAGCCCTCATATGTAGAACACAAGTATATGCATCCAAACATATAATACATGGGTACGATTTTCTATACGCAGAACAGATCTACATTGCTGTTATTCTTTTAAAGGTTCATGCTGATTGGATAAAACTCGGTTGCCGTTGTGGTAGACGGTTGACTAGCTTTGCATTTTTAAATGTCAGGTTTGCCAACCGGATTTAACCCTGTAGCAAAGTGCTGGTGCTAACAAGCCGAGCGCCTGGGCACACAGACACTCTCCCTGAAATGCTGACTCCTGCATATTGAAAATAAGGTTTCAGATGAGATATCTGTAGGCAGCTACCAAAAACATGTAATGCCATATGTCGATAGTGTCAAATCAGTAACACACACACACACACACCTTCCAGAAACTGCTGAATAAATACTTTTGAAAAGGACAAACAATCAAAAAACATCCGTCATCAAGAATAAGGGGGATACTGCTTCCAAAAGAGTTTTTAAACTCCTGTGTTTACAGAGCGCCTTCGGGTTTATAAGTTGGAGCGTGCCAAGACAGCTTTTAACACTGTAAATTGTATTAACCATTTTGACAAACTGTGGCTTTTCATTCGGAGAGTGCTATTTTAAACATGGCAAGGATTTCGAGTAACATTACTCCGCTTTTGTGTTGTTGTTGTTTAACTTCAAGTTATATTCTATTTTGCTCAGTTAATTGATAATGCACAAAATGTGGCATTTTTTTTTCTTCCAAATACCAGAGATTTACTCCGGCTAACCAAACTTTACCCTGTAATGGGGCAAAACGGCATTTTTGGATAAAGAGAAAGTCATCACCTACTATGAAAATAAACTTATGTGGATTAACTAAAAGGGCAAAGGTATTTAATTCACTGTGCAAAAAGGGACACAAAGACACCTTCTCTTTTTATGCTTTTTTTTTTTTTTTTTTTTCGAGAGAGATGGTGTTAAATGACAGATGACTGGACATAAAAGAACATGATCTAGAGGTATTAGTTATGTTTAGTTTGTATTGGTTATGTTCTCACAGTGCAGATTTGCAAGTTTGTTAGCACACAGCTGTGAATAATATACTGCATGGAATATACTGTACGTGTGCATGAACACTGCACATGCACGCACGAGCGCACACACCTCATATTGATCAACATGCAGGAACGCTGTTTCAATTCATCTTTTGCAGATTAACGCTGATTGATAAAAACACATTAACACATAAACGCTTTTGGGATTAAAAGGGTTAAACGTAAAAAAAGGGGTAATTACCAACGAAAACTAAAATGTCTGAACCCCTTGATTTATTGTGAAGGTTGTGCTTTTGCAGTCGCTCCCCCTGTTAGCATGGGAAGAGGCACATTGGTTTTGTAAAGGACCCCCCCCCTTTGCATCAGTACCGATCGTCTGACCCCCTTTGCAGGAGTGAAGCCAGGCTTTTTATATGAGCACAGAGTTTGTTGTATAATGCTGAGTGCGTTGTATAATGGAGAAGGGATCCTGATTACATTATGTATACACTGTTTCACCCTCAGTTATCTTTTAATGGCACCAAATAATAATCTTCATAATCGTGTTAATCACAACAATAATTATAAGGTCGCTTTCTTTTTACACAACACTTTTTTTTAGCTTATTAACTATTAACAACTGCGTGAAAACAAATGTGTTTCATTGTTTAATGGTTAGTTAATATATTTATAAACTTTTACTGCTTTAAAAAATTGAAACTCACTCTGATCGACTCCACAGACTCATGAAGCGAAGCTCCTCCTGGATTTAGACAGAAAATGATAAGGGATATTAATAACAATAATAATAATAATACTAATAATAATACTAATAATAATAATAATAATAATAATAGCTGTTTTATACCAGTTAATAAACAAAAGAAGTGACCAGTAAAACAAATGGTTATCATAATAATAATAATAATAATAATAATAATAATAATAATAATAATAATAATAATAATAATAATAATAATAATAATATCAGAAACTGTCGTGATGCCTTTCTCTTCTGGTCTCACACTATAGTTATTATTAGCATGCTTGCCAGTGAAGAGAATTATTTTGCCTTGTTTTACCCCACATGCAATGCTACCCGTAGTAAAGCAGACACATGCTCTCTAGGATTCTGGCTGTCACCTTCACTGCCTGAGTGTCAGCTCTGTTAAAGTGCTAATTAGGAACTTTCCTTTTTTTCTGACCCTGTTTAGCCTCCATTACGACTCCTTGATCAAGTCCTTTGTCTGGAGAAAGGTGGACAGAGGAAGATCAGGGCTGTTCTTCTGCAGAGGGACAGTGGCTTCTCCATTGATGCTCGTTTTGTGTTTGATAAAGTATTTAGTAAGATAATGTTATAGCAATGTTATAGCAAGTAAAAAAAAAATAGATTAAAAATATACTGCACTTACATACTGTTGTTAATACACAAGTTATATTCACTAGATTTGTTTTCTATTCACACATAACCTTTATGTAGTGTGCTGTCAATTTCATTGAAAAGGAAGAGAATATCGTGAAGTGAGGTACGCAGCCCATTGTGATGTCACCATTTTGAATTTGCAGTTGAATGGAAATTCCGAGAGGTGCCTCGGGTAGGAATATTTTGGACGTCAACCGTACGAATACTGAGAATGAAGCAATGTATGAAAATATGGAACAGTGTGATGTCATAAATGGGGTTTCCTTGTGAAAAGTTCTCAGCCGTCTATAATTATGCTGAATCACAAGCGTGGGTGTCATCTCAACTTATCAGATTCCTTGTTCGTCTATTTTACCCTATGGTAGGTGATCGCTAAGCTAAAATGGCTTTAGGATCTTGAAAACAAGTTAATAAGTGACACACACACACACACACACAAAACATTAGTAGACTAGCGATACATCAACCTCAGCATTATTGACCTTAATTTCCTTGCCTTTGGGATGCTTAGCTATTGCCCACTCAATTATCTAGCAAGAGAACACCATGGCATTTGGTGTTACTATGGTTTTTTTACAGCTTGTGTCATAACAGCAGTTATATATTCTCCAGAGGACTTATTTATCAGAATTCATTCTATTTAAAAACAGTCCATATTCAGGCTTTTTTTTTTTCAAGCAAGGATATCTTTGGAAGATTCTCTGAAATGTAATTTCCAGGGATCTTGTGTCCTCGTTTAGGGGAGTTGAAGGATTTAAAATAGGTAGATTTTTCACGCTTTTTTACAGTGCAGACCTATTCAGAGAGATTTACTCGCGAGCAGTTGTTGCAAGATTAGAACGATCGTGCCTAACTGTAAAACACTGAATAAGGGTACATTTAGAAATAGTAAAATAACCTTTGTAAATGCAATGACAAACATTTCGACTGAAGTCTTTCTCAATTAAGTTAATAGTCTGTGTAGGGTGTCTTCTATTGTTGTAAGAAATGTCCTAACATGTAGTTTAGGTTCTGGGCACTCAAACTGTGCCAAATGATTTCTGTTGTAACAAGAGACGACCTACACACAACGATTAACCTGTTAAACAAATCACAAAAGCGAAGATTGAATTGAGTAGTCTTGATTTTTTTTTTTAGAATTAGGTCATAATGTGTTTTGTGGATAGGATGACATCTAGACTCAAGGAAAGATCATAAAAAAAAAAAAAAAATCTGCTCAGAGAGAGTAATCGTCTTAAAACAAATGTTACGT
Source organism: Acipenser ruthenus (assembly GCF_902713425.1). Classification (NCBI taxonomy): domain Eukaryota; kingdom Metazoa; phylum Chordata; class Actinopteri; order Acipenseriformes; family Acipenseridae; genus Acipenser; species Acipenser ruthenus. The sequence goes on from NC_081228.1 coordinate 2,245,457, forward strand.
TATGCATCACGATGCGATACGACGCAAACTCCCAGAAGCAACTCCTGTGTGCAGATGCGTTCCTTCAATGGGAAGTACAGTGTGAAAAAGAGTGTAGGATGTGTTCGCCAATTTTAGTGTTTATGAATTATATGAAAAAAAAACCACCATTCAAAATCAAATACACGTTTAACATAACGTTTCATGGAGGAAAACGTGAGCTCAATGGAATGATGTTCGTACATCATTAGATACCATTGTGTGAAATTATTGTGTTAGCTTTATGTGCTGTAAAGGCTTAAAGCATGTAGTCAGCAGTTAACATAGAAGAGAAAAGTTCACCCTCCATACATGAGCACTTCAGGCATCAACAGCAACTGGGGCGAGGTTCATTCTACACTGGCAGGGCGCAGTAAGAGCCCGCAGGGCTGCTGAAAGGCGGTTTGGAGTGCACTTTCAAAACTTCTCAACAGTGTCCAGCTGTCTGCTCTCCTCAGGCGAAGAATGACATCGGAGAGGAGCCTGAGAGGCTGAAGGTCTCAGCTCTTAATGAGCTTCGCGCTCAGGCTGCCTGTCGCTGGAGACTGAAATGAGGAAGACCTTAGTGGACAAAATGGAAGCTTCTACACTGAGCATAATTAGTCACAGTTAAGTGCTTTGGAGCCTGCACACAAAAAAAAAAACCTTCATAGAATTAATAGATGGTAAACCCCTTGTAAAAGTTTGCCAGGGTATTTCTGCATTGTCGTTTTGCAGTTTTTCCATGGTTATACAATGCATTTACCATAGTCTACCATGGTTTGCCGTGTTTTTTAATATTCTTTACCATACCTCTCTAGGCTTTACAGTTCTTAACCATGCTTTATTACACCTAGTTATGCTTTTACTGTGGGAAACTAAGGGAGACTTGAAAACCGGACACTCATATAGAGTATTGTGTTTTCAGACGAAACAGTTTTTTTAAATTACAGTATAACCTAAACATTGATTTCTGACACCACAGCAAAATCACACAAGAGGAGTCACTAAATTGGTTATGTTAAATAAAATAATGACAAGCAACATAATATGCCTGGAAGCAATATCTGAGTAGAGTTGAGGTGTTGTGTTAAATTACAATGTAGTTCGAGACATCTAAGCAATTAGTTAATAATAGTAACAACAAGAAATATTTTCTATAAAACAATCATACGCTAGTCTCAAATGTTTTTGGTGAAATAATGATTGTAAAAAAATAATTCCAGTAAATTAAAAAGTAATCGTATGTAAACCCTGGCAATTATTTCCAATTAAAGTCCAGTTATTTTTCACATATATTTTTAAATAATACATGAATTGGACGGTGAAGAGCTTCTGAAAGAGACTGAATATTTTTAAAGTCAGGTCAGTCGTGTTGGCACTTCAGCGTTGAACAAGCTTTCGTTTCTTGGCTAGGTTAGGCGGAAGAGTAAAGCAGCCCCACACTGCTGTCAGGCTAGCCCATCCCTGTGATCTACTGCAGCATTCATCTGTTTCTTAGGCGACGCACCGAGAAAGGACCGGCTTCGCAAAACAGACCAATTTCTTCAGACAGCCCTTCGCTCCCGAAGCATTGGCCTCTTTTTCAGATATTTATTATTATTATTATTTATTTCTTAGCAGACGCCCTTATCCAGGGCGACTTACAATTGTTACAAGATATCACATTATTTTTACATACAATTACCCATTTATACAGTTGGGTTTTTACTGGAGCAATTTAGGTAAAGTACCTTGCTCAAGGGTACAGCAGCAGTGTCCCCTACCAGGGATTGAACCCACAACCCTCCAGTCAAGAGTCCAGAGCCCTAACCACTACGCCACACTGCTGCCCATATTTAATCTCTTGAAAGAAAAATATACATTTGAGGTAACCTGGAGCTGAACCCTTTTCAGTCTAGTTATTTCCACATCAGCATTATAGGTCTGCACACATATCTCAGGCACGGCGATATAACTGGTTATGTTATATACAGTTCGTAGCCTGATAAAACCAATGCAAAAATAACAAGGCCTGATTTGAAGTGAATAAAACAAATAGTAACAGTCTAAAACTAGTACGAGTGAAACGTTCCCGATCATAATTTTAGGACAAGTGTCAATAACATGGCCGTTTTGCCAGCAAGTGACAGAAATATTTACCATGGAAGTTACCAATAATGGAACGACCATAGGGTATACTATTGGGTATACTATAGGGTATACTATTGGGTATACTATTGGGTATACTATAGGGCATACTATTGGGTATACTATAAGGTATACTATATAGGCCCACTTGTGAAATGCTAAGGTAATGTTCCTGCTTTACAGTCTTGACCCATGTGAGTCATTTTCATTCATGTTTTAAACGTGTGCAGGATGGGAAGTACAACAACAACAAAAAATTGCTTCGTCACACAGAACAAAAATCAACATACATACTAATTCTGTCCTCTCCACTTTTTTTTTTTTTTTTTTTACTGTGAATTGATATTTACTGTGAATCCTTTTACGAATAATAAACAAAATAATACAAAAATGTGTGTTATAACACATGGAAACGTCTTGGAAGTAACATATTGGGACCTATTCAAAAAACCATTTAGCACAGTGTTAATTATCTTCAAACAAATCACTTAAGCGCTCCTAAGTTATTTGTTTCTTGCTAGTTCTAGGGCTTACAAAATATAGGTGCAAACTTAACACAGTTGTAACTGCTATATTAATATAGCCCATAGTAACTAAGCATACCATTAGTTCGAACTGGGATTAGTGGATTAGTGTAAGAATCAATATTATTGCGTTTGAATCTCAGAACGAGTGAAAATGTTGTTAATCAGACCTGCTTCCAGACAAACGTAGGTCTGTTTGTAGAGACGGAAAACGCTTAATCTCTGTTTTGGCACTGAATAAACGTAATCAAAATTCAAGGGAAAAAAACATCTCATTTGAATTTCATCGTTGTATAGCATTTTGTTATAACACAACTCATCTTAAATAATTCTTTATTTTTGTAAGATTCAGTATAGAGTATAAGCATTTGTTTTATATGCATTTTATCCAATAAAATAACAAACATGTTTTTTTTTTTTAATTAGAAAAACGTTTGGTTCTTGTTATAGAAAAAAAAATTCTCAAATAATATTAAACAGAGTTAAAATGTCTTATCTGGTGCCAAATTAATGATGATCTTGGCTTTGGCAGTTTTCTTGTTTTAAGATTATTTGAGAAAAGTTATCCTTCATGTTTTCCTTCTTTTTCTTGAAATAAGAAACATTTACTTAATAACATTTTTTTTCCCTGTTTCTCCTGAAAATAAAATACTTCTTATTTGAATTATGTGTTGTCCTTTTTTTTTTTTGGTGTGATTCTTGAAATGTATTTTTGTTTACGACTGTAAGTCGCCCTGGATAAGGGCATCTGCTAAGAAATAAATAATAATGGGGAAAACTGAAAAATCACCATAGAGAACGTGTATAAAGGGTGTAGGTAACATTTCTATAGTATAGACCCTAGCCCTTTGTATTGAAGAGGTTCACATGTGCCCCTACTAAAATAAGTAGAAATTATCACTTTTATTTTCCTCACTGCCCAAGGCTGCACATAGCATATATTGAGGACACACACAGCATGCAATGTAAAGGACTGAGGACTGATACAAGACAGATAAAGGTTCTGAACTGGCTTTTTAATGCTTAGCTGATTGGTATAACCATTTCAGAGCCAGTACTCAGCATCTACCTTACTCTCCATGCTTCAACACTTCCCTATTACGCAGTACGGACAAAACAGACGGCTCACCCCTAGTGCAGTGGCTTGAGCATGGGAACGCTAGTTCAGTAAAAGTGATCAATCCACTGTTTCCACTGTTTTTGTATCAGAAAATATTTACACATTTACATGCAATAATACACATCTGTCCTTCGACTCCTCTGTCTTACCTTTCTGATCTTCCAACTTTACCGGATTCCTTTACCTACCTGTATACAATTCCATGGTTTACTTCACCTCATTTTCTCTCCCTCTGCCTACAAACAGTACTTAGTGATAATGGACCTCTGAGACACACCCATACAAAGCTGATATCTGCTACAGTACAGTATGTGCAAAACCCAGCACATTCTCATTTGAATTGGATCATTAACAGATTTTCTCACGGTGTTACCTGTGGAGATCGCGTCTAACCATGTGGTATAGAAATAACTCATTTCACTGTTGAAGACAAAGACTTCTAGTGGAAACGTTCAGCAAATATTATTGTGAGTGGTTTTTATGTTCTGTGTGGGACATTCATTTCTATATCAAGATGGTTTTCACCACTAGTGTGGGGACAGGTTGACTCCAAGAATGTATCCTCTAGTTACAGCTGTTATCAGTGATGGGGAAGTAACTTTTTAAAAAAAATAGTAATTCCATAGCAATGTTCCTTTCAGTGGACTAATCTGCAAAAATCAAGATAATACATATCTGCAAGTTAATAAAGACATGTAAACCATGAATTATAATAATAGTGAAAAACAAACAAACGTTTCATTCTGGCACATTGTATAGCGCTGTTTTTTTTTTTATTTAGTAATTCCCAATTGAAAAGTAATTAAATTATCTTTTTAGCTAGGGGAAAATAATTCAGTGGAAGAAAACAAACATGTAGCAGTATTTATAATTCATAACTTTCAAACCATTAGTGCGGTTTCACTCAGTGTTGTTTACACGAATGTAAGATATTGAGGTTGGTCAATTTGAATGATCTAAACAGTGGCAAATCTAAATGCTGCCCCTTTTCAATGAATCCAGTTGGTTTTCCCTGAATACGTATTTACAGACCCAGTTATTAACAGTACTAAATAAAATAAAATGATATTGAAATGAGCACATTTTTAACAAAACTGTCTTATCCAATGCTGGGAGTAGACAAAATGTTTTTTTTGTTTTGTTTTGTTGTTTTTTTTAACCTGGCTTTCTTTGTGTATGAAGCTCTTTTTCACAGTATTTGTATTTTGTTATAATTGATGCTATAATATTTTTTAACAGCAAACACAAACGGAGGTTGGCACTGCAAACTCATAGAAATTCCAGTTATTCATATGGCATTCCTCTTAAATTAAAGCTTGGCCATTTATTTACCTGGCTTTGAGCTTGTCAGCATAATGCCAAGACTGAAGGGCCTTACACAGTTCTGCTGTAAATGATTTCCGAAATACAATTATTATTTTACAGTATTTATATACAACATGGCTTAAAACATGCACATCTGCCATACACACACCCTTTCAGCCTTAGCTGTAATTTGTGAGTACAAATTCTCAATTAACTGCAGTTTTCTGTAGTAAATTATACAATCTGTAAATATATTCCTGTGTTTTTTTTTTAATTTTATTATTGTTAGTTTTTTTCCTTGGGGACTAATAAATAAAGTACAATATCCGGTAACACAAAGTACAGCAGAAAATGAATGTAGCTCAACTTACAGTGTTCCTTTAAGATAACTGAATGAAGTGCCTTTAAAATCGCTTGTTATTTGGAGGATGAGGAAACTGCCCCTGACTGTGCAAGCTATGGTCATTAAAATAATTGCCATTTCAAGGTTCTTAATCCCAGTGAAAAAACGTACAGTAACGCCTGCTGAATTTCTGTATTTATTTTGTATCAACTTATTTCCACTTTCTGTGAACGTAAAACGAAAATGAGAAGTTTCCAAACCAGAAATAAACAACTTTGACTTTTAACTTACAAACTTAATTTGTTTTAGAATTGTAATGGTGTTTTTTTTTTGTTGTTTGGTTTTTTTTTTGTTTTGTTTTAATTTAAAATAAAAACTAAGTAAAGAGTTTTGGAGTAAAGAGTTTTGAAAATTGTACCCAAAGTGTCACTAACACCAGTGTTTATCAAAAAGGACAAAACTCCAGTTAATGTTACAAAACTAGAAATAAAACAAATAAAAAAAAAAAACTATTTACAAATACCCCAGAACCTGTGAATTAAAGACATTTATTTGATATCTTTGTAACTATAATGGCTGTTTATTTTTACTTATTTATTTTTTCCTTTCAGTAAAATGTTGCTTACAACGTTCTAGTCATGTCACCGTGGAACACAGCTGTGCCAACCCGAAGGCAGTATTGACGCAATAAGGAACCGTTTCGTGCATTTATTTTCAGGCCCATCTAGTTACTTCATAATTGACACGCATTCTAAAATAACATAATTTAATATTTTCTGGCATCAACCAAATCAGACTTAATGAAAAACTTCAAATTCTCAAAGTATTTATTCTCTAGTTTTAAACAGAAAACAAATGGGCCGACAAAAAAAAATACTAACATACCATCAATAATGTAGAAGGTTGTTTAGCTTCAGCTTAAAATTCAATTAAAACGGTGTCCTGTTATCTGCATCAATATGACTTTTATTAGCGTGATGCAGGGGCCAGTAGTGTCTATAATAGCTGTAAAGAGTCATTGCTTGCCTGGCTCAGTTTACAGAGTGTCTGGACCCTTAAGCCCAGAGGAGTTTGGGTTTGATGTCATTTCCCTTTTTAAACCCCTGCCAGTTCAGCCATTTGGCATTAAGCACTCGTATATTTTTCAACTTGATCACAATCATTCTGATATTTTTGTTCACGCATCCCATAAATGAGTTTGGGAAGGACACAGAACTCACCTTCTGACAACCATTTTATGGTTGTGTCCCTATTAACAGAAGTGTTGAAAAATATATCCCTGTGATACAGCCATTACATAAAAAAACAGGCCAGCAAAATACATTATTTATTATACTCTGTTTAATATATAAAGAGATATAAAATACAGAGGTATGTATATACACACACATCATACATAACTCTCAGAATAAACTAAATTCAAGACAAACCTTTCAATGTCTTCATTCTAATCCAAACATTTGTCTGTTAATCTATTAAGTTTCATTTAGTATTTCTATGTACACACACATGTTTTTAGAAAGATAAAATTGACCTATTTTATGAACACACACACATGTTTTTAGAAAGATAAAATTGACCTATTTTATGAACACACACACATGTTTTTAGAAAGATAAAATTGACCTATTTTATGAACAAAGCTGGTAGAGTGATTTTTTGCTTTTGTTTCCAATTCCGTGATGAAACATTTTCATACAGATAATTATCAATATAGTTCTGTAAATGTTTTGACTCGTTCTCTCCTCTCGGTGTGTTAGTGGACTAATCATTATTTTTATCAGTTTAATTTGATGCCCGAATGCTGTCAAAACAGACATCTGGCATCTGTGGGAGTAAAAAGCAGATGACTGATGCTAATTTGAAGCCCTGGCAATAGGCCTCAATACTGATAACAGAGAATGCCCTTGCCTAAGATCGAGGGCGTTGTGAGGTGCACTGGTCGACCACCTGCGTGGTTATCAAAGAACTGGGGCTTCAATGCATCTGTGCTGATTATGAAATTATTACAGATGGAATAAGATAGGGGTGAGAATATAAGAGCACACATTAATATGTGTCTTGAGTTGGGCACCCGTCTGAAACCAAGGAGAGACATATATGTAATTGTGATGGTTCAATTGTTGATGCAAGTTATTTAATATATGAAATGTTTCTTAAAATAGACACTCCTCTGTTATTCCCCGTACCGTTATCATACATAAAAGTGACTTTGTGCTGTCAGCAAGTTGTTTTCTTCTTGAATTTTCCCGTTTACAATGTTTCCTTGAATTCCTGTGTTATTGGGATGGATCTTGTTGGAGCGGAGTTGCCTTCATTTCTTGGTTGAGCTTCTGAGTCTTTATTTCAACTGTATTCTTCTCTAGTTCTCTGATTCCAAGACAATGAAAAAAAAAAGCGCCCGTTTGTTAATAAAATAATAGAATATATAGATATATATATATATATATATATATATATATATATATATATATATATATATCTGCCTCTAGCTTAAAATTCACAGCTATTGAAAAGGTTTCAATTTCTACAAGAGGAGGCAATATAGTTAAACATCTACTACACAGGGAATCATTTTGGATTTTTACTTTGAAAACAGTGCAGCCTTACGGGCTGAATGAAACGCTGGACCTTAGTCCGTATCTGTAATTATGGTCTTCTAATTGATTAATAATGTGGAATATCAAAGAAGTGCAATAATTGTGAATTCAATTGCGGTATTCTAGTGTTTAAAATGATGTGTGTGTGTGTGTGTATATATATATATATATATATATATATATATATATATATATATATATATGTGTGTGTGTGTGTGCGTGTGTGTGTAGTGTATGTGTATGTGTATGTGTATATGTATGTATTTATAGGCTTATATATATTGCTTGAGAGTTTCTTCTGTAACTGTAAGCTAACGTATCAAATCATATCCTGTGCTTATTTAGATGAATTAACAGATAATTGATGTAATATGAACACAATTGAGTAATGGACTTGTTAATTGAGTAATAGTTTGAACTGCCTTTTTATGTGCAGTTGTCGGTAGTTCTTACAGAAACCTGATGAAGACCCGGACGTGCTGAAACGCGTTGTTTGTTTATTCTTTTTAAGTTTTTTATATAAATAAAATGAACTGTATTTTGAAGATAAGATGGGTCATGTCCTTCTTTAAATGACATGGTGAGTGTGCGGCCGAAAAACAGACATTTTGATACGATACTATTGTCTTGCTTTGGTCAGCACCTCATTAATACTAAGCATTGGAGGGCACATATGACTGCTTCCTTTTATATATATATATATATATATATATATATATATATATATATATATATATATATATATTCTGTTAAATACTGTTATAATAATAATGCCTAATGCATCACTTAATTTGTTCAGTTATTTAATAATACAGTAAAGGTGCCTTTTAAAAGAAAAATAAATATTTAACATGTATATTGTCAAATATAAGCTTCAAAAAGATAGAATTGAATAACCAATAATACAGGGTTTATTTAATCACTGAGATTGTGTGGCATTGTGTATGTTTGTCCTGCTGTATATTCCTGAATGAGTATATTTACAGCACAGTTATAAAAATGTCAGCGAACAGTACTGTATTATCCAAACAATTAAAAAAAACATACAAGTAGCAGATTACATTACAAAATGATGTAGTTTGCTAGAGTTTGTGGGTTTCAACGTTACTAGCTGACATTGTTAAAATGGTGAATTCAGAGAAACGAGGCGCTGTTTGGAAGAGTTTATCTGAGTAAAATAGATTCCAAAGTTGTTGGGCTGTAGCGTTGATTACAAAATAATCCTTTTCAACACTTGTATATTAAAAAAAAGATTACTTAACACAAATATGTAATATTGAATTTTTTATTTTTTTTTTAAAGATGCATGTGCAATTTGAGCAGCAGTCGTGCTGAATCTAGTTCTAAGATGTATGTACAGCAGCTGGGAGAGATCTGTCCCGGCAACACCTACAGCCGTGTACGATGCATATAATTCCACTTGGCTTGTTTGAAGCATTTCACATTTCTAAATGCTTCAATTACAGGATACAACATTTGTAGTGCCAGACTGTTTTCTGGTGTACAGTCCCCCCTGCTATCCTTCTTGAATCTGAATAATTTCCATTTGGTTTCCCAGAAACACTGACATGCATTTTAACATTTGCTGTGTTTATTTAAGGAATATTGCACCATGTTTGTGTGTCACTTGAATTGCAACATCGAGAGCTGACACAAACTCATTTACAAACTAGGAACAAATTGGGGAAAATAAATCACAGTTTACCGTAACAGATAAATGATGATGTCTCAAAGAACGCAAATGCAACTGAAATTAAATTAACCCTTTTCTAGAAGGAATTAACCCTTTTCTAGAAGGAATTAACCCAATTCTAGAAGGAATTAACCCAATTCTAGAAGGCAAACAGTTTAGGAGAATTCTTTTGAGCATATTTTAGAATGGTACCAAATATAAATTGGATACAATTCAATGCAATAATAATAATAATAATAATAATAATAATAATAATAATAATAATAATAATAATAATAATAATAATAAGTTAATTAATTAAAGCGATGCCGGTCACTACAGTGTGGAGCGGATGGCTTTTAAGATGTAAAAGGACAGTTTCACAATCCTAGCACTGTGTGGTCATCCAGCGTGGGATAATGACCGCTCTTCTCAGAACCTGATTTGTTAGAATTAGCTGTAAATGAATGTTTCTGGTTTTCTCGCATGTGTTTCAGATTTGCATAGCGCTCCAGGTTTTGACATTGCTGTAGCGTTTTCTTCAATCTCACAGCCTTTATTCTTCCGACTCAAATGAAAATCATTTGAAATCTAGATGTCATGTAGTTCTGCTGGCTGGTGTGTCTGGCTGTTCTGAGAAGGTGTGCGTCTTTATTATTAAATACAGGTGACAGTCTTCCTATCTTACAGGGGTCGCTGTCATTAAAAGACCTGTGGTATCTGTGCTTTGTATTGATGTGCATGTTTAGTACTGAATCTAATATATAAAAAATGATAATGCTGACCTCCAAAGTGTTCCCATTATATGTGTTTCATTTGGCTATTGCATTAATCACATGGCCAATGTAATATTGTTGTTCTGTATTTATTGTGTTATCTACAGGCTTCTTCACTTAATTGATATCAAATCTTTGTATCACTTGCCGTCAGTACTAAACATTACAAGAAGTTTTAAGGATTTAAGGAAAATAAAAGCTTGTATTGCATAATGAGAATAGTAATAATTCTAATTATTATTATGTATTTTTTTTGTCTTTTTCCACATTAATGTAAATTTGACCTAGTTTTGTGGGTTTGTGTCGCAAATGTAACGATATCTTAACGGAGTTTTCTTTGCAATTAATTCACATTACATTTCAGCAACAAAATGCAACGGGGCTGTAACTGAACAGTTATACATAGTCTGTGTTTCCATTCATATTGCACTAGATCAGTTACTAAGCTCAGTTCATTATTCCTAAAAAGCCTAACATGCTCTTGAGTCTTGTTATCCAATTCAATCTCAATTCACGTTAAAAGCTGAAAATGGCTTCAGTCCTAAGAACAGCCGTTTTTACTGATGCGCTGCTGGTGTTTGTTAGTAAGCATTTTTGTCGAGAGCAGGCTTAGGAATTTTGGCAAAGATGAAACACGTGATTTTGCATGTCATAAATCAGTATTTAGTTTCCAATTTCGTGAGTTCAGTTCCTTGTTACTGTCTACAGACTGGTTATTAACATGTAACCGAAAGGCTATTTAATGAAAGACTTGTCTTTTTTAGTTGGTTAATTATTTTGTGTGTTGACAACAGACTAATCTACAATAGCTTTAATGTAGGCCCCCTGGCTTAGGTAAAAACTAAATCATTAAAACTGCAGAGAATTATGATTAAATAAAAAAAAAATGCCAATAAAATCTCTTAGGCCCTGTCCACACTATGCCTTTAACCTGTATTACACAGCGTTTAATACCACACTCGAGAACTGGACTCGAGACCACCTCAGGAGGTGGTCTCGAATCCGCTTCTAAATTAAATCGCATCAGGCAGTGCGGTTTATCACAAGTGTGGACGCTGTAATACCAAACTACATGTGACATTGTGATATGTTTGGCAAAGACTCAGGTGCCTGAATGACTTGCTGTCAGTGTACACTCTGCACTACGTATTCCTGTTTATTTTAAAAAATCTGTCAGGACATCTCTGTTAAACTTGTGGAGGAAATAACAGAAACACAACGTTAAATTAAGAGGCTGGAAAAATGAAATGCGAAACTAGGATCGGGGATGAACAATTCACTTAACTTATCAGCTCTGTCTGAAATAAAATGAAGGGGATCACAATTAGGCTCAGGCAAGATATGAAGGTAAAAGCAAAGATTGTTTTGTAATTAATAGCTTCTTCTGAGTTTATTTATGAAACATAATCAGCTCAATTTGTTTAAAGGGACGTCACCGCCTTAAAAATATCACCCCAAATCTTCAAGCCCTACTTGTTTTTGTGTGTGGGTTTGCATTTACTTTTTCCAAAATTCTTGTTTTATTTCTTTTTAGCAATATGGACCTCTGTTAATATGGGGCATAACACATTATTTTAAAATAAAAAAAAAACAGTGCATGGTGGGATACTATCATATTAATTTCCTCTGGTCATTGCGCTGCTAGAAACTGTAACCGAATTATTTTAATAGTGTGGGAACACATTAAGCCCGACTAAATATGAAATGGTACTTCAGTGTGGACGCTTGGAGCTGGATTAATTAAAACATTTTTGAGATCGGTCATGTAGTGTGGACAGGGCCTTTGTGTCTGATTACTACATCCTTCCAAATCATATTGTTTGGAAAGGGAGACCTTGTTATCTATCCACTGTGTTTCCATTTAGCTCGAAGGAAGCTGTCTGTAAATGGCATTCAAATCGAATCGGGATTTCTAATTTAGATCACTTGAAAAGTCATGTATTAACTGGTTAACACTATTCAACCATTAAACCAAGCCAGATGCTTTTCATTTTTAAAAATTTTTTTTTGCATGTTATACTTTCTAATCCATTCTTTTATTAATATAAATAAAATGTTACCATCGAAAGAGGCAAGCTTATAAGAGACGTAATTTAGCAGAGGTTTGGTACGTTTGAGGTAGTGGTGATCTAAATACTGAAGGTGACTGTTGACGACAACAGGGGAATATCGGGGAAGTAAAAAAATAATGGCTTAATTATATTTTCTGGCTGTCTTGGTACTGAACTGGTTTTACATTGATTTTGGTTTACTCAAAACATACCAAAAATCTTCAGTGCAGGCTTATAAAATAACAATCATCTTAATAACAGATTTATATAACATATTTTACTGGTTATACATCTTTACAAAAATGATACGATGAATAAAAAAATGACAGAACATTAACAAGCGCTATTCTTGTCTTTGAAGAATCCCAACCACCATGGAAAATAGATTAGAAGGGCTTTTGAATGCCTTTTGTACAGTCTTTAGTTGCCTGCTTTACTGAGAGCAGCACAATGAAAATGCATGCTTGCAATACAGCCAGCAAGGCATGCTTTTCTATAAACTAGAGCAAAATGTAATTAACCCAATATGCTTGGAAAGGTGGAAAATGGCAAACAAAATGAAGAAACAATACACCTTCTCTCTCGATTGCTGTAATCAAACCTGGCTGCAGTCTCCTCCTAATGCTATGTATTTCGGAGGCGGTGACGATGTTAAGGAATTTTTTTTTTTTTTTTTGGTAAGGACAGGTTTCCCTGAAGCTCACTGAAATGAATAACATAATTGGCAGGTTGGGTCAACCTCGTACAGGCGAGACGGACCCAGACACATCAATTAGAGAGCTTGTGTGTGTGTGTGTGTGTGTGTGTGTGTGTGTGTGTGTGTGTGTGTGTGTGTGTGTGTGTGTGTGCGCGCGTGTGTGTGTGAGAGAGAGAGAGAGAGAGAGTTTTTTCTTTTAAAGTGAGAGTGCAGTTGAAACAAGATGTTCTTTACTGATAGTGATCTTTTAGAGCACAAATCCAGCTTGATAAAGATTAGGGGAAAAAAAAACTGGACTGGAGATTTGGAAGCACACAAAGGGAACTTACAGAAAGAAGCATGAGAAAAAATGTGAAGAAGTGAAATGCAATGCCCTTGTGGGTGTGGAAGCTGCAATCGAAAAAAAAATAAAACAAAAACGGCCGTCATGTCAGCCGTTCAGTTAGGTGCTTTCCTTGTGCCACTGAATGCTTGCCGCGAAATTGGTTTTAGATTAAAGGCTGCTTTTTATAAACGGTTGAGATACAAAGTCAGTGTGTCAATAATTTAAACAAAATGTCGCTGGGTGATGGCATTCTGAGCTACTGGAATGGACGCTTTTGAATAGAAGGGCCTGTTATATATATATATATATACATATATATAATTTATTTCTTAGCAGACGCCCTTATCCAGGGTGACTAACAATTATTACAAGATATCACATTATTCTTACAAACAATTACCCATTTATACAGTTGGGTTTTTACTGGAGCAATCTAGGTGAAGTACCTTGCTCAAGGGTACAGCAGCAGTGTCCCCACCTGGGATTGAACCCACAACCCTCCTGTCAAGAGTCCAGAGCCCTAACCACTACTCCACACTACTGCTATATATATACTGTATATAATCTTTTTCTTTTAATGTTTGCTACCAGCTTTTTCATTTCAGCTCACTGGTAATGTTTTAGAAGATATTGAGATCAATTTTAGAAATCTTGGATTCTCCTTTAAGAATACGTAGAAATACCTGGCACTGACAATACAGATACAAATATATAGTTTGAAATAGAGTCAGTTTGCTTGTTTAACTGGGATAAAAGACAGTAAAGACGTTTCTTTATCTCATTTATATCACAAAACAATTAAAAGGTTCAAAATTAGAAGTCCACCTCAAACGCTTTGATGAAAGTGATAATAATTATTTCCATGGCAAAACCGGTTACGTCATTTAGAGATCCTGTATTTACATTTCAAGTGTAACGGTCAGTGTTGTGTGATGTACTGACATAACGGATTCGGACCCCTGTTAGTGAGATGAGATTAAAAGCTCTATAACCACGAATGTAGACAAGTCTGTCTCTTTTGCATAGTGGTTTAGCCATTTGCTTGTGGTGTCACCAATTGGTGTCCAGTCTCCGCCCTGTTTCACTGGCACAGTGACCTGGATCTCATTGACTGGTTGCAGCCGATCGCCGAGATTGAACACTGTTTTTATTTTTATTTATTTATTTATTTATTTTTATGAAGATTAAACACTGGACATTTGAGAAGCACTATCGCTGGTGTGCGTATCGGCTCAAAATCTTTGTTTACTTGAGGTTGGCAAACTCAACATGATAATTCTGGAATTTCAATATGAAAAGCCTGGCTGTTTTAGTTTGCATGAAGATTATTGTGTTACTAAGGGCCTTCAATTTTTTGTATGATCCTCAACCATTTTTATGAAATGTTTGAGTGGTTTCCTAACTCTCAAATACCACAATTTTTTTCTCTTTGCAGCCAACATTTTAAAAAAACTATTTTGTATTTGATAATTAGAAACAGTTGACATTAGTATGTATTACCCATTTATGACTTGCTTGGTTTTGGCGCTTCGGGGCATTTGGGGCCACCGCTGTGAGGGTTGCAGTCTGACTGCCAAAAATGAGCTTGAGATGGAGCAGAAGGAAGTAAACTCAACAACATGGCACAGACCCCAAACAGAGGTAGGTTACAATTCACGAGTTGCATCCTTAGTCCGATGCCTGCTTGCCTTTCGGTGAATCAAACAATCATTTTTGCTGGAGTTTCCTACATGAAATTTTGCTTAACTTTACATTATCATTTAGTATAGACTTATGTCTATTATGTTCCATAAAAAAGGTACAGAAGTACCACATAGATAATCTATTTGTGCAATTTCAGCTTGTTAAGGATCTGCAGGATATCATGAAAAAGTTTACTGTCAGATGCGTGCACAGATGTCATGAATGGATGACAACAGGGTTGCTTGTATTTTAAAGTTACCGGTTGTCATGCTGTCACGAGATTTGACTTTTATTTTTGCCCCGTTCCCTTTAAGAAACAGTGCTGGGACTGCATCCCTAAATACAATCCATAAAGCTGTCAGCCTTGTCAATGATAAAATCCAGGTTCTTTAGAGATTTTCTGCCATTTCAAACAAACTTGAGTGAGTTCTACTTCAATAAATCTGACAACCCCTTACAATACTGCACTGCACTGTACTGCTGAGGCAAGCATCTAGGAGCTGCGGCTGCGTCCTTTTGTTATATAATTGAGTGGAGACTGAACTGCTTCCTCACCCCAGAAGAGAAAAGGGTGCTTCCTCCAGTCCAGGGCAGCCTTGAGGCATGGAGACTGAACTGATACCTCCCTCACCCCCTAAGAGAAAAGGGTGCTTCCTCCAGTCCAGGGCAGGCTTGCGGCATGGAGAGTGAACTGATCTCTCCCTCACCCACTAAGAGAAAAGGGTGCTTCCTCCAGTCCAGGGCAGGCTTGCGGCATGGAGAGTGAACTGATCTCTCCCTCACCCACTAAGAGAAAAGGGTGCTTCCTCCAGTCCAGGGCAGGCTTGCGGCATGGAGAGTGAACTGATCTCTCCCTCACCCACTAAGAGAAAAGGGTGCTTCCTCCAGTCCAGGGCAGGCTTGCAGCATGGAGACTGAACTGATACCTCCCTCAGCCCCTAAGAGAAAAGGGTGCTCCCTCCAGTCCAGGGCAGGCTTGAGACATGGAGACTGAACTGATACCTCCCTCACCCCCTAAGAGAAAAGGGTGCTTCCTCCAGTCCAGGGCAGGCTTGAGACATGGAGACTGAACTGATGCCTCTGAAAAGTGTTTCCTCAAATACATTTCAGTTTTGTTTGCTCAAAAATACAGTGTAATTTTTTTTCTACAAAGGCAGTATTCAATCAAATCTTTAACAGCACACACATATAGTTTTAACATGGAACCTTATCAAATGTTAACACAAGCTGGTGTTGCACTTGTTTACGCTGTGGTATATATAACCAGGTCCTGGAAATCATGTTTCATTTCATACATTTCAATACCTCACACATTTTTTTAGGGGGGGGGGGGGGGGGGTACAGTAATTCTGCTATGAAAAGATTATGTAGGGACACAAAACACAAATTTCATTTCAAATTTCTGGATTTCCTTCTGTTCAGTGTAATATTTTTGATGACTTTGGAAGACACAGATAGTTTATTTGCAAATTACCTGTTATATTTGAACTTGATCCCAGAATGCATATTTCAAACCCAAACATATTATTTTAGTTTTACTAAAGCTGAGATGTTGGCAGGAAGTATTTATTTAAGTTACTGGATTGTTTATAAGGAGTAGCATGCAGCACTAACAGAATAATTGCAGTATGTTTTGCCATTGCTTCATAAATCTTGCGTTTTCAAGAGGCATGCGTTATGGTAAACGTGTATTTTGAATGCTTCTTGAAGATTGCAAGGACACATTATGTTACCATCTTTTTTACAGGAAAACGTAAGACCTGCGGAATGATATTACTATTTGGTGGTGTTTACTGGAGGTGTTTTGCTAGCACTGTGTTCAGCAGAAAGCTTGCTGCTTTGTTCAAGCTCCCTGTCAAGGCACTCTTAGCTGTGCACACACAGGCTTTAATCTTGAAGTCTTATTGGAGTATAATACTGTACCTGCAGCAGGAGCAGCTGCATGAATCACACGGCTTTTCAGTTTGCAGTTTCTCTTACACAGCTACATTTGCTGAAAATTAGAACAGAGCAAAATGGTAGACAAGATGTAACGAGAGGATGTTTTTCATTGTTGGGAGGGCTCTGGAGGTATAGTTTCCACAAATCAGACCCGTTTATTTTAAACTTTTCACAGAGCTTACTAAGAGGGTAAAAAGGAGTCCCTTAATATATATATATATATATATTAGTTTTGTTCCTTAGAGTTTTAAAATGAAAGACCATCTTTGACTGTAATATAATTTGATTCTTAAAGGGGACTAGCCTATGAACACAAAAACATGTGTAAAAGCAAGTAACCAGGCTTCAGAATTAAGAATTAAACTCATCAATGCATTTCATTTGAAGAAGTTCAGTTATACAAATTATTTCCAGATTTTCACACATAGTAACTTATTGTTTTGACTGAACTGCAGGCTATAAAATATCCCCCACTTATTTTAAAAGATCGAGTTGCATTTACAAATGAAAATTTTACACTCTAACTGATCGGTAATAACACAGTAATTACACATGTGGTTGTGTAATTACAAGTAGTATTTGTATTGTAATTAGTATGTAACCACACATTCAATTAGGGTATAACTACATCATAGTTAGAAACCATGTCAAGTGTTACCAAGGGTCATATGCATGACGCGGGTACCACCAGGCTTTTACTGCTGATATTACAGAGCCGACAAGAGAAGGAGAAAGTAGGAGCTAACACATTAAATTAATTCGTTATTTTTTTGAATATTTTAACACTGTTCTTTGTTCTCTTGGCACATGGCCTTAATGTTTAAAACAAAAGAAATGAATGGGTTTGTGAATATACTTAATTAGAAAGCCATACAAATGTATGATAATGTAAAGGTATGTTATAGCTGACATTTTATGAGTTTATATATAGATATATAAAAATAGACTGACCTACTATTACCAGAAGGTCTGCCAGTCTGTTGTGAGGGAGGGGAATAATCTTTTTAGGCATAGCAAACATTCATATTTATTTTGTATCTACAGCCACATTGTTTGCTAATGTTAGCATCATGAATAATGAACACTATGTGTGGTGTATTATTAATAACAAGGAGACATTACTGATTAAAAAGAGGGATCGCCTTTTTTATTCATAACAGAGAGAGCTGAGCCACTTATATTCAGCAAACCTATATTTTTTATTTTATTTTTTTTACATTTTCTATAATTTTATACTAACCAACAATTATACAAATGGTAAACCACAGTTTAAAAGGGTGTATTGTAATAATAATAACAATAATAATAATAATAATAATAATAATAATAATAATAATAATAATAATAATAATGATTTACTGTAAACCAAATGATTAAGAATTAAACATAAATCTTCTGGAAGACAATATAAACACAATTTAGTTTTTATTTAAACTGTTGAGAATATACTTTAGACTTACAAAAAAAGATGTGTTACAAAAAAACTTACATTGTCGTGTAACTTGTATAGTTATGAATACACAGGGTATCAGATTTATTTTAAAAACAATGAAACTTTACAACAATAATCTATATGAGTTAGCAGAGGACCCAACTCAACAAAAAAATGAAACAAAATGTTATGTGTTCTCTCTTAAACATACAGTCTACGTTATGTAACAGACGTGATTGAAACAGCAGAATATGATTTCTGTTTACAGTCTGATTCTTTTCATTGGTTGTCTATGTATTTAGACACACATCATCTTAAAAGTGTTTAACTGCAGCATGCTGTCTATTTTAATATTATTATGTTTGCTCATGTTTTATTTTAAGCGGGCTGTTTTTGTATATTTTAATAACTGTTAACAACTGGGATTAACACCTTTTTTTGTTGCTAGCAGTAAATGTAGATATATACCAACATATTTATGAACTAATAAAAATAAGTCTGCTAACACTGTATCGTTTCATTAAAATTGGGTTCAATTTGTATAAATGTTTTACAAATTAGGTCAGTTTTTACAGTACAATATAATAGTTTAAATACTATATTCCCAAGGGAAGAAATTAAGGCTTAAAAGCAAGTCTGTTGGATATTGCAAGCTTCAATAATGACTCAGGATTTTACACTTTAACACAATAAAGCCTAATCCTCAAAATGCAATGTTTAAAAATAACCCAAATTCACCTAAAAACTGTGTCAAAAATGTAGTTTTTAACCGGACTGATCATTTCATTAATGTTGTGGCACAGTTATAAATTAAGGGTACTCTTAGTAAAGTATTGCTACTTGAATAAATATATAAGATGCAATTATATTAAAATGCCAAGCCTATTTGTTTTTGTACAATATATAGTGTATTGTGTTTCTGCATCCACTAAAACCTTTGTATCCCGGTTTGAAAAACAAATCTAAAATGAATCACAAAACAAAGTCAAGCGTATAAGTCTTAATAAAAGTAAAACCCTATTTCCCTCAGTGTGGAATAAAAGTAGAATTTAACCAGATTTTTATCATTTAAAATGTAACCCACATTTTTAACAAACCATGAAAAGTAAAATACCAAACCCAGATCCCCCAGAGATAATGTATATCCGTTCAAGCTTTGCGGTAATTGGCCGCTCCATAAATGGCAAACGCAAACAAGTGTTCAGTCTCGCAGTGTTTGCCGACAGAAAACCATTTTCTCCAAGACAAAGAACTGAAACGTGTTGTCTTTTGTCATGGCAGGGCAGAGCTGTTGATCAAATACTGGCCAGGATGAGACATGTGTCGGCCCCCCAAGGTTCAAATCCCAGAGTTCACAGGATCTTCAGATTGTAGGAGGCTCGATGGGTCTCCGTGCAGATTGAATGATAGGTCGGTCCAGGTCACCAGGTGATCAGTCATTGTCACAGAAGCTCATCTTTAGCGCTGTCTTGCAGGGGAATATTAAACACAGACACACTGCAGGAGTGTTGATTATTCGGAGATGGATAGCCCTTAGCACGGCCATAATGCAGTTCCCAGGTATATTAGACAAGGCTAAATTAGGCAAGTCAATATTAGGCAAGGCAAAATGCTATGCTTTGAAAAAGGTATTTGGACCACAACACACATTTGTCAAGTAACTATTAAATCAGACTTGGGGTTGGGAGATACAAAATTGGCTTCTATAATAATAAAAATTTAAAAAAAAACCTTTATAAAAGAAGTATACAATTCTAAACCGATAGAGTTCCAGCTGCTTCTCGGCTCTGGTTGAGTCGGTTTTCAGACAGCACTAAAGATAAGTGTTCAATGTCATAATTGTACAGCAGGGCTAGAATAGCAGCTCCTTTCCAGAGAATCAGTGCAGGTGATGACAGGCCAATGGGTCCTCAGACTTGAATCCCAAGGACACCTCACTCCTGCCTGGCGCTCTCTGTTATCTCACTGGCCATTCTGTTTGCAAAGACTTCCGTTAGTCTGCAACATTATTGACTAGAATGCCGCATTGACATGATTTGGAGCGACGCAATGTAAATATGGCCCTTCCCTAAGCGTGCTGGTTCTGGTGCTGATACTGTAGGAAACATTACACTGCACTGCACTTTTTAATACTGTGCTTGTCTTTGTATTGTTAAGTATATCAGTGTTTATTTGGTCACTCTATTTTAAAAAAAAGACAGTACTGAAATCCCAGGACAGCTTTCTCAAACCCGGGACAGTCCAGGGAAAACAGGGACAGGTGGCTACCCTCGTTCTGATTGGGGTAACATGGTTCAAAAGGTGTCTCAATCCCAGTAACTCATCGTTCCGACAAAATGGAGCCGTTATTTAAACCGTTCCTCTTTCCCTTGTCTTCACAACCTCTCCACAGTGGCCTCAAAGTATCTTGAGCTTCGGGTTTCATTTTCAGATGAAAAAAATGCAAGGCACACAGCACTGCTGTCTGGTTTCCATGGCAACCGGAGGCTATTATCGTACCTTGTCATTCATCATGAAAGACTCGCACTTGACAGAGAGGGAAAAAAATCCTGCAGTCTACAGTCAGTGAGGGAGGGAGAGAGAGAGAGAGAGAGAGAGAGAGAGAGAGAGAGGGAGAGGGAGAGGGAGAGGGAGAGGGAGAGAGGGAGAGGGAGAGGGAGGGAGGGAGGGAGGGAGAGAGAGAGAAGAAGAAGTATTGCAAGAGTCATTATAGCAGTATACATTTTGGCTGCAGTTTTTTTTTTTTTTTTTTTCGTTTGCAAACCCAAGCTAATTAAATAAAATGGCAGGCCTTCTTGAAGTGACATTCACACACTCATTTGGAGCTTTTGATTTAGCTAAGTCTGTGCCTAGACTATTTGTCCCTTGTGAATGCTGAGCTCACAATAGAAACCCTGGGGGATATTCAGTGTCGTAATGGTGCAAAGATTGCATTCAGGAGCCAATCGGTTGTGAAGATATTTTTATTGAAGTTTTCCCAGTACCTGGAAATACCATTGAAACCTCAAGGGGATTGTTAAAAAAATAAATTCATTTCAATTTAAGAAATATTTTTACTGAATGCAGCAAGAGTTCAGGATATTGACTAGGTCTCTTTATTTTTTTTTTAGACAAACTGTTATGCCTGTACTCCCATCTTTTCATTTACTTTAAACCTCTTCTGATTTAAAAAAAAAAACAAAACATCATACTGCAGACTTAAGCTGAGGGAACACAAAACCACTTTGTGGCTTGGAACTTGGTTTCAGGAGACGAGGTTTCAGGCCACTGCACGGCACACCAGGGGAGACTTGGGGTTTGATACAGCAAAGCTGCCTCAAACTAGGTCTCCCGATCTCCTGGGACCAGGTTTCGAGCCACTGTTCCTGAAAAAGTGGCTTTGTGTTCCCTCAGCTTTAGAGAGGAGAGCGATGGTGAGAGAGCGAGAGAGATGGTGGAGATGGGGGTTTTTTTCTTGTTTTTTCTTCAGAGGATATGTTGGCTTGAATCAGGGTTAGGAAGGAAATATTTGAATACAAGAATCTTGAATTCCAGCACATTTAAAGTAGACATTACTATTATGTGAGCATTTAAAAAAAACGAAAAAAAGAAAATACATTTTACAGAGAATATAAAAGATCATAGCAAAGTATATTTTCAGTATGGTGTGCCCTTGTTGTTAGGCTAGCTGTCTGGGCTGGTTATGGTTCCTTCAGTAGGTGCCCCATATTGCAGAACTAATAATTGAATTGATTATATATTATATTGCCCTTGCTGTTGTGTCTGCAATCCTTCTGAGTGCGTGTGGGTCTGCTTCTCCAATATTGAGTTATTATATATTACATTTCTATATAATATAGACAGATAGGAGAGGGGTGGGGAGTTGAGAATTCATACTGTCACAGGATTTGGAATGAGGAAAGCTGTTTGGTCCAGGCAGTTAGGATTTTCCAGAAAAGCCAGGGAAAGACAGGTCAAAAGATAAGAGGATTATATTGAACAGAGCAACAGAACTCAGAACCTCTCCGAATGAGGGCAAGCTTCATACCATAATAGAAGCACATGCACAGAAATGACATGATATTTATAACTACATGCTCTTACATGCTCTTGTTGGGTTACTGAAATCCAACAAAAAGCACAAACGTTTGAACTACCGACCTTTTTAAACGAGAAGTACAGAAAGTACAATTGTCACTGAGATAACAAAACCATAGTTGCAAACCACAGTTCCGCAAGGGTCATCTGTAAATAAACTCTTTTTTTTTTTTTTTTTTAACAGAGGGACATCCATATTAATGAGAAGCCGAGAATGAAACAGCCCAAGACCTCGATATATCACTAGTTGTGTCGTTCTAGTTTTGTAAAAATGAACTGCCTGTTCTCCCCTTTCAAAAATAGAAGTTAAAGACTCTTTGTGAACCCCTGCAGATCAAATAGATGCTGCATGTAATATCTGTTGGCCAGGCAAAGTTTTTTTGGGGGGGTTTAAAATCTTTTAGTTTTAAATGTGTCATCGAAGCTGGGATTAGAATCCCTCAGAACATACTGGAAGGTTTAAGAGTATTAGCTTCAAACTGGGACGGGAGAATCAAGCGAATAAAGCGACTACATCAAAAATGTTTTCATCTGTTTGCATATTACTCTTTTTCCCATGAGCTCTACTGATGGGGTGTTTAACTCATTCTACCTCTACCATGTTCTCCCTGTAGCACGGTCTGGTGTGTTTTCCGTTGGTCTGCAAACCATGCTATTCCGGGAGACTTGAGGGGTGCAGGGGTCAATGCAACCACTGTGTTGAGGGACATGACGGTTGCACCCACTATCATGCCCCTGGAGAAGTCACCCTCTGCTTTCCTGTGATTGTGGAAGAATAGTTGCACCAAGAGCAGAGATCTGCTTCAGCTGGCCTTTTTAATAGTTCATAAATAGGACAGGAGACTGGTAAAATTAAATGAAAACAAAAGTGCATTCCAGCACAGTGTAGCCATAGTTTGAAAGACAGTTTTTGAATGCAGATAATGATCCAGTTAAAGTTTCTTGTGACAGTCTTATAATACTTCAGTAAGTATCTCCTATGTCCTCAAGCTCATTGCCATATGTTATGCTGTGATTTCTTTCACACTCTAATTTCAAAAGCCCTTGAGAGAGGCAGAGCTGCCTATTACAGTACAGTGTCCCAGGCCTACAGTCACACTCCTAGAATTGTCTAGACTGAATGAATAGATTTATCTGAATTTTTTTCTTTGCATTGTGTTAAACTACTCCTCAGAGGTACAAAAAAAACCCTTCCCTGTAATAGTATTTAGTTGGTATTCAGATATTTCGTCCGTGATTAAAATGTAGGCTTCCGGGATATGAGAGAACTACTTTAGGTGTCGCCATGGAAACAAGATTTTTTTTTTTTGGTTTTCAGTGGAGCAGATCAGCAATGAGCTTTAAATGAGAAGTGTGCTGATTATAGCTGCAACAATTTGAAAGGTGTCATATCATTGAGAGTTACGTCTTTTTTTTTTTTTGTACGTCCTGACAGTTGAGTCAAAGTAAATCATAGTGGAGGAAACTTTCAACGCGGTTCAAAGACAAACTTCTTGCCATTCAGTTAAAGAGCAAGTTCTATAGTCGACAGGTAAATATGTGTCTTAAGCTGTATTGACTCATCAGCCACAATGAGGAGGCTCATATAATATTAAAACAATATTATAAGAGGGGCAATGAAAGTGGTAATGGCTTTAACTAAAGGTATGAAAACGATTATTAAAAAAAAAAAAAAAGTTTCTACATTAAGAACTCTCCCAGCAGCCTCTGGAACTCCTTTCCAATCGCTGTGTCTCTTATAAGTCATGTGACGTTGGCATGGACGCAAGCTAAAAACAGTGTCAGCCTTTGATTTCTAAGAATTCCGACCATAAATGAAGGCAAACGTAGAACACACAGTGATGAAATATTTACTCAATGTATCTATTTGCTGAAACGTCACATATTTAATGCCAATGAGAAGTGGTGTTGCCTTGCTTTATAAAACTCCCAGGGAGCTGTGTGCATCTCAGTGCTGGTATCTTCTGAGCTGCAATATCTTTTTGAAGCCTGGTGGGATCTGAGCATGTGTACTGTGATAGCGAGATATTTCGTCGATCGTACACCCCACTGCTTACAAACACTCCCACAAAAGAAATGTCCAGGGGCTGGTAGCATGAATACAGGCCAGTGATTTGCTAAGGACAGACAGCAAAGTCAGTTACAAAATAATTCTAGTAAATGATACCTTGGTAACATTTTAAAGAAAAGACATCCAAAGAAATTGCTTGCCATTGTATTTGAATTAATTCAGTTTAGTTTCTTACCTTATTGGATTTAAAGGCACGGCTGTGGTATCCGAGCTGCTGTTAAAATGAATAGGATTGCTGTTTTTTGTCATGATATAATATATATTTTGTAAGTACTGGATTTAGAATTGCAACACACAACCAAGCAGCAGATGGCGCTATACTTCTATTAGGACACGATGGCTGATCTAGGCTAGGTTAAGTATGTCTGTGGCAGGCAAGCAGATCAGAAGAGCGCCTCCTAAAGGTCAAAAACATTATAAAAAATAGTGTTATGTAATTACTGTAAGACCCAACCCGAATCATTGCAAAAAAGGCAAGGTGACAGTAAAAAAAAGAAAAAAAAAAGACTTTTATTCATTGGCTTTAACCCTAAATCTATATTATTTATTTATTTCTTAGCAGACGCCCTTATCCAGGGCGACTTACAATTGTTACAAGATATCACATTATTTTTTACGTACAATTCCCCATTTATACAGTTGGGTTTTTACTGGAGCAATCTAGGTAAAGTACCTTGCTCAAGGGTACAGCAACAGTGTCCTCCACATGACTCAACCTCTACAGATTTAGCGTAGTAAACTTTTATAGTTTGGATTTTTTTTTTGTCGTTGTTGCTTTTTGGCCACACAGTTTTATTCTTAATTCTCTGAACTATTTGTACTGGATCTCCTCCTAGCAGCTGATGAGTTAATAATACTGACATCAGCACAAGACCCGTACTGACCTCTCGATTTCAGAGCGGGCTCTTCAGTTGAATGATAAGATGTTCTTGGTCTTTGTCTGCTTTGAGGTTCACGTCCAGCCCTTTCCATTCAATTCAATAGGCTAAGATGCCAGTTCATTTCATAATCTTAAGTTGTTTCTAAGTCCCAGGCTAAAAATAACACATAACAGTAGATTCAATGCCAAAACTAGATTTTTATTGCATACATACTTATCTCCCAGCTGCCTCCAACTGCTGTGTCTTCTAAAAGTCATGTGATGAGGCTATCCAGTCAGGACAAATCGGTTTGATGTCCAGTCTTGACATTTGGAGAACTCGGCTCTGCCTTGTAATCTTGATTGGGAGACTTTCCATATCAATATTGGGAGTCATAGAAGTTGCTTTGGCCATGTTAGAATAAAAGATGGAGGAACATTTCTGTTCCATTTAAATTATGTTTCTGGACAGCCCTAAACACTACATACGAATGCAAAGCATATTTTAATATCTGTATAATTTAGGAGAGATAAGCAGCCAAAAAGTAGGAACAAATCTTCTTCTTGATACATAATAAATAAAGACTGAACTTGCATCCTTGTAGGTATTGAAATTAACTAGGGAATGCAATTTCATCTAGCTGCAAGTTTCCACTGTAATAAAAATGGGGGGCCCAAGTTTGCACCGTTTGTGTCTTACTTAACTTTACCACTTTTACATGACCTGCTTTTTTTGTATAGAACTCCGCCCCTTTTTGTGGATATTTAGGATGGTTCCTTTAACTTCTTGTACATGTGAAATGTTTTTGAACAGGTTAAAACAGCACCGAAAGCCCATAAACCCAACAGAACTAACTAATGGTCCATTTTGCAGGGATCGTTTTATATTTTAATGGAATGCGTTCAGCAGAGCTATTCTGCAGTTACAGCTGAAGAAGTCCCTTTGCAAGAATAGAACCTGATGCATAATTTATATGGAAAAAGATGTATTGCTCACAGAAAATGAGAAAGTGGAGGCCTATTAAGAGGCTGAAATGAAAGGAGAATTTCTTCCCTGCATTTTGGTGTGCATGTCTTTAAAAGGAAAAGGAGCCAATCCAAGTTGTACAGCTCTGAAATTGAATCCCAACTCATTTCCTATCCCTAATTGAAACATGTGTTGGTTTAGTAACCCTGTGTAGTGAATATCTCATACTGTTTATCTACACACTTGTATTTATTTGTCAATAAATATCATCCTGTGCAGTATATTGACATATTGTCCACCACTGGACATTCATATCGTATGTGAAATGAAAGAAAAAAATGTTATTACAAAAGTCGTCTTTCTATCCACCACCTGTTTTTCAACCCAGTTTGAAATGCACAATTCGAATATCGCCTCACCACTGCAACTCACTTATTGAGCAAGAGGATGTTTTTTTTTGTTTTTTACCCCCCAGGGCTGCTCTTTCCTTCATCGGTTGGCAGGAGGCAACACTTTGAGTTTATTTATCATGTTGTTCATTTTTAATTAAGATGTTGGTATGAACCTGTTAACACCATGTTAGAGGTGTGGGATTATTATCATGGGTCGATTCAACATTTAACAAGGGGGTATGCAAACGTTATCAGTATAACATGATAGTAAAGCACTTTATAGAATAGGATGGTAAATTAACCTGGCAGTTAATGCCCCAAATGGCAGGTAAAAGACACACTGAGTTTTGTGAATAAGATCCTGGGAGCAGAGAGTAGAGAAGGTGAAAAACATCAAAGGATCTTACATTTCCATTTGGTGCAGCAATTTCGTCTGGAATAAAACAAGTATGGATGGAAATAAACCTATTTTGCGGTGGCAAATACTTGCTCAATGTAAGTAACGTAAAATGTATTTTAAAAAAGGAGCCCTGCATTATCTCATGGACAGAATAGCAGCAGCGAGGTCAACTGAGTGACAGCGATGCATGTTAAAACAGCTTTTAATGACCGAAGGAAATGTAGCATGTAATAAAAGATGGCTAGTGTGACAAAAGGCTATTTATTTAGCGTGTCCTCGGTTGGGACTGCAAGGCAGAAGAAGAGCGCCGTGTGTGGCGCTTTCTCCCCGTCTTTGATCAGCGGCTCCCCTCGCCTGATTCAGCAGCCAAGCCGAAGTGCCTCGATTGAAGTGTTAAGTGGATGCCCCCTTTTTTGATGATGAAAAGGGCTTCATGTGTGCGCTTGTTTATTAATACAGGAAGCAGGTTCCCACACAGAACAATGGGGGCTCCACAGCAGCTGCATTGTCTCTGAGCAAAGCCTGTCGGAAACCCAATTCTCTACCTGGCCAAAGTCACCAGTCTGCAGGGAAAAAAGGGGCGCAAAGGCGGCCTGGACTTGCTGAATAGTACCCCCAACTGAGAGACTGTTCTTAAATTACCTTCCATTAAATACATCGGAGCAATCTGGGTATCGATTAAAAGAAAAAGCCTCTATCTTTTAATTTCGGCTTCTACTGTTATCCCCCCCCCCCCCCCCCCCACACAAGTTAAGAAGAATAGAGTATAGGGATGCAATGTGCTCCAAGCTTAAGTGGGAGAGCTCTGCCCGTTTTCTCATTTGCTATCCAGTAAAGTGAATAGCGTGCCTAAGGTATGTGGCAGTCCTTTGACTGTTCTCCACAGGCGGTCTGAACTTCAAACCCTTTCTCCGGACTTCTGAAAGAAAGGGTGTCAGACTCAAGATCCGGGACCCTAATCAGGCACTGGTAAGGGCAGCATATGCAGCCAAGAGAGGGGTTTCTATGTCAGTGGATACACTCTTGAGTAGTCAGGGCCTGTGTGGACCGTCTTGCTTGGACAGAATGCATGCCATTCAGCTGCAGATGCTTTGCAGGGGCCGGGAGGGCCTGTCTCTTGCTCTGCTTTGTTTGGCACTGCAGGTGCATCTGCAGCACCTTTCCAGATCAGCACTATGAGAAGCAAGCTGTAGGGGTTTAACTGCAAGCTTTGCTTCTCAATCTAAAAGCACATACACAAAATAGCTTACTAGATCTTACGGTGTCCTATATGAAAGATGCACGCATCATGGTAAACATGTATTTTGCATTGAAATGAGTGTACTTATTTTGATGCTGTGGGTCACATTTGGGTATTGAGATTGCGTGACTTTTTAAGTTTCTTGGGTACGCAGAAAGTACACTAATTGTCTATTTAATTGCCACCTCCGGCCATATCAGTGATACAGACCATCTAGTTGGAACAGCTGAATATGTAGTTAATAAAACCACACTTATTTTCAATTATAATAATAGCATCTGGTGATATCCTTTTAATAGGATCGGCTAACATACGTTAGGAAAAAATAACTTCAGAAATCATTATATTAGTTAAGATGAAACCTATAAAAACCTCCAAAAAGAAGAAAGGTTGCATTTGATGAATACTTCGCCCCCGAGCAAAAGTCAAATACAAATTCAAGTCCTGGTTTGTATTTGAAATAATGCGGCACAGCACCATGGTTTAGTCCCCTTCGGCAGTAGAAAGAGTTCACCAGAAGGTTGAGATAGAAGTTGAGTCCAGAATGGTCAGATCCTTTCATTTTGAATTATGCCTTGGCTTTGATGCTACATTGTATCTTGGCAGTCTCGTCTTTAACCTGTTCTTTACCAGTGATGAGAGGTATCATTGACACCAACGCACGCACACACAGAGGGTCCTCATCAGTGCATTATAATTGCACAGAGCCTGAAAGGCTAAGTTTATCAGATTGCAGTGTCTATAGGAGGCTAGGAGAGTGTGATACAAGACAGGTGCAGAATCAAGGTTCACATGTAGAGTGTAGCTGGACGGACACCATCAGGACATGCAGGTCCCCATTGTTGGACCCTAAACAAGCATGGAAAGTGAACTGCAGTGTCTGTTCTGATGATGTACTGATGACCCTTACACATGCATAAAATACAGCGGATGAAAAATGTTCAGCGTGGTATCCCTTGCATGCAGTAGGGGGACAGGTTAATGGGTACACCCTTGCCAGCTATAGAAAGAAGAGAGTATTTGAAAGCCCTTTTTGGGGTACTGAAACAGAAAATGATACAAAGTGAATCTAAACAGGGATCGACTAGTTAACTGTGATACCCGCATCAAGTCCTTAAGAGGGTGCAACTATACCGCAGGCAGTCCATGATGGTGCATTCACTTCCATAGCTATTCCGTTTCCAGTTTTCGAAGCGAGCTGTAAATTGCTTCAGCTGTAGCAGACAAAGATGACACAAAGCACTCCATTCGGCAAAGTGATTATACCCAGCTACACGATAGCAGGGCCTTTGACAATCAAAGCAAGCCAATTACCAAGACCAAGGATTTTTTTTTTTTTTTTTTTTTGGAGCCAGGTAACTTGAAGAGCAGTTGCCATCAGTGAATTTCCATTGCTAATAGCGCCAACAATCAGATTCATTAAGGATCATGGAGAGGGCTGCTTCTGGAAAGACCTCTGTTTTATTCAGGGTACTTTAAAGCTGCAATAAGCTCTTACAAACAGGTTTTCAAGTGTGGCATGAAAACACATTATCCCCTTTTGGAGGCCTAATTGAGTCTCCCTCAGAGGAAAGGGCCCAAAATGAGTGCTGGACTTGATTATTAACTAGGCACTGCTGGAAGAGAACAGGCTTTATTCGCAGCTGTGGGTATTCTGTATGCATTCCAGTGAAGCCTTGCAAAATGTGAAAAATACTGTATGTTTATTATTACGATTACATTATATTCCATTAAATGTCTTAAATGTGCAGTTTTGAAAGAAACACATGTTATAGTACACACTGTGTTATATCTGGTACTACACTGGGTTAATGCAGTCCCACGCTTTCAGATAGCGTTGCACTTCCTTTGTCGTTTCACCACCTCTTCATCAGCTTCTTTCCTGTCATTAACCAACCAGCGGCTTCCCCTATCAACTGAGATGCACCGCTCAGGTGAAATGACTTAGGAACTGCAACAGATTCCTTGAGAGTAAGGCATGGAAACTGAAAACGTTCACCTGAATCTTGTATCTAATGCAGAACCAGATATGATGTTTTCAAAAAAAAATACATGTTTGCAATAAACATGTGTTTCTTTCAAAACTGCACATTTGAAACATATGTATCTTATGAAAGACTGAAATAGGAAAGGCTTCTGGACTTCATTTCTCCGCTATAATCCCGTTAATTAAGATCAGTTCTGTGTGCGTGAATGTAATCGTTTACAAACATGTGTGCAGTGTAGCCCAAAGGTGCCACTGACATAAAAAGGCCTGTAAAATCAGATAGTTTGATTGTTTGTGTCTGCTGCTTCGCGGTCTCCAAACAATTCCTGCAGACGCCCTGTCATTAAATAAATTGAAATCTGAAAGTGTACCACTGGAAGCATGGTTGCCAGGGAAACTTTCCCTGCTGATGCAATGTTCTTGTTTGTTGATTATACAGTCAATGCGGGTTTAATCTGAATAAATCTAAACAATATACAGTGCTGTTTACATATCAATACTAGTTTTTTTTCATATTTATGAATGATGCTATCTTCCCAAACCATGCATATTAGTTATATAGGTGTACATAGTGTACATTTTTTGAGAGAAAAAAAAAGGTTTTGTCGGGGTTTTCCTGTTATTGTCTGTCTTTATTTTAAACACATAATTCCTTGGCCCATACCGGATATAAAGCATATAATTAATCCCACCATGCCAACATCGTGTTTATTAAATATTACAAACAACTGCTAATTCAATTATAAACACATGTGCTTTGTGTCATTTGCTTTTTGTGATGCAACTATATTGCGTCAAGGATTGCTGTAGGTTTCAATTTGAAGTGATCTCAGTGTGTGTTCCTGAACCACACTGTTTCCAGACAAATGGTCACAGCGAATGAAATAGTTCCATCAATCTTGCTTGCTGTCTGCCGTGCACTTCCTTTCTGGAGCTCATACAGTATGTGCAGTTTTACTTGCTTAGAGAAAGTTCAGAGTTTAGGTAGTCTGTGACCATGGGCCAGCCTCTGTCCTGCTCACAGCAGTGGCCCGGACTCCACAGGGTGGTGGAAGGTGTCTTGAGGGATCCATTCAGTCATTAATATTTCAGTTGGTACAGCGAGGTAGGCAGAAGATCGTGAGGACGAATGCATCGTTCAAGTCCATCCTGAACATGTTCAGTTGAATTGAGCTCTGGGGATTGCAGAGGCAACGGAAGACGTCTCTATCATACTCCTCAAACCGGTCATGTGTTCTGGCACGATGGGTGGGTGCATTAAAGCAGTAAATATGTGTCTGTACAGAAAAAAATCCTATCGTTTCATCCTTAACCAAAGCGTGTACCAACCCCATAAGGAATCTGTAACGTACCAAAGCCAGAGAATAACAGCTCATATGATTTATGTCTTTTTAATTGCTGGAACTTGATAACATCGAAACAATCCAGTTTTTTTTCTTGCAGTACAAAAGCAGGCTGTGCTGTTTTTTTTTTCTTTGCTATTCTATTACTGGTTATTTAGATTAAATTAGATAGAACTAAATAAACAATTGCTTTAACTGCTGAGGGAGTTGAGGTAACGTTCAATTACCAGACGCGTTTCCCTTTCAACTTTTGATTTAAATAAATATGATTACTGTGCTTTTTATCGCCTCCACCTGCATAATCTCCCCACATCAGATAGTGTGCACAAGCCCCCTGTAATATTGTTAGGGTACTTTATAAATAGATGTGTTAACTGCTAAATACCAGGCTGGGGAGCCACAAACTAATCTGGCCATGGTACTGTTTGACTAGTATTAGGAACATTTCAGTACATAAGCCTCAAGCAGTATTATGTGTTTATAAGCATTAACCATGGTGGTCTTGCTAGGAAACAGCGGTTTTAGACATGGTTGTGTAGTGTAGAGGGAATTACCTGGTAGGTAATTACACTAATGAAGGCGTTTGTCAAGTCCAGTCTTTGGGCAATGCTTGACCTTTTCAGCTGGGTTTTAACAAACTCATTTTTTAGGAATAAAAGAAATTTGATAATCGTTGTGTTAATAAATAAGCCAAGAAGTCGAGACCAGTTTTATGTCTGCTTGGTAAGTACAATGTATTATTATTATTATTAGTAGTAGTAGTAGTAGTAGTAGTAGCAGTTGTTGTTGTAGGAGTAGTTGTTGTAGTCATAGTCACAGAATTAGTGTTATTAAACAAAATTAAACAGAATTAAAAGTATTAATATTATGATGATTTTTATTATTAGTCATAATAATACAATTATTAGTAGTATTATTTGTATACATATTGATGGTCTAATACCCCATACTTTCATTATAATGTTAGTTTTTCATTGTATAATGTTAACATTTTAAGTAGCTGAATTTTCTATTCTAAAATACATATTTGCTATTACATATTGTGAATATAACAGCAGTTAATAGGTAAAACTTTGTATTAAGTGTCTCTAAGTACTGTTTATTCACATAGTAGTTACTTAGTAAATACATGTGCACTTACACATCATTACAATGTTTTATACATAGTTACAATCTTTTGCATGATATATGTAAGCACACAATTGTATCAGAAAAGGGTTAGGGTTATATCGTGCACTTTTTTTTTTTTTTTACAAATTAAGTACATTGTAACTATGCATAATAACATTGTAATTATGTGTAAGTACACATGTAGTTATTAAAATAAAATAAAAAAAATGTAAAACTTGGGAACTATAAATGACAACATGTATTATTATTATTATTATTATTATTATTATTGTTATTATTATTATTATTATTATTATTATTATTATTATTATTATTATTATTATTATTGTTGTTATTCTTGTTATTATTATTATTATTATTGTTATTATTATTATTATTATTATTATTATTATTATTATTATTATTGTTATTCTTGTTATTATTATTATTATTATTATTATTATTATTATTATTATTGTTATTAATATTATTATTATTATTATTATTGTTATTATTATTATTATTATTATTATTATTATTATTATTGTTATTCTTGTTATTATTATTATTATTATTATTATTATTATTATTATTATTATTATTGTTATTAATATTATTATTATTATTATTATTATTATTATTATTGTTGTTGTTATTATTAATGTATACATTATTTGTTGCAACACTAGTCCGATTTTGCTGATCTCACCTAATATATTCCTTTATCTTTTAACGTAAATGCTTGATATATGTTGTCCTACATTGAAAACATACTTTACTGTATCTAGCACTAGCAGACAAGATGGCTGTCCCAGGTTACAGAATGCAAGTGAATCCCTGTTAAACTCAGTGTGTCTAAAGGAAGACTTCCCTGCGCAGCGCTCTGCTGTGCACAGTCTGTCTGCTCTGAAGCAACGGGCAGTGAAAGGGTTTCTATCCTGTAGCAGGGAGGAGGAAGGGCTCTGAACAGAGAGCAAGGTGCTTCATTATCTAACCGCTATTGACTGAAGCTTCCTTTGCTTTGTCGGAACAGCAGCAATGGATTCCTCTGCCCAAAATGGGTTACCAACGCAAGGTACAAGCATGTGACCCCTCTCTCTTGCAAGTTTTTGATTAGCCTCGTCTGGTCCTGAGACCAGGAGGGTTGGCTCAAAGGTAGAGAATGCCCCCAGGGCCTAGCCATGACCTTAACCTGAGCTGCTTTTTATTGGGTGTTTCCCTCCCTCTCCCTCTCTCTCTCCCTCCAAAGCGGTCTTGGGGGGAGGGGATGGTAATATTTATGTAGCTAAAATTACACTACATTCTTTAGATTAGAGCTAAGCAGAGCGGCCCCCGTGCAGAAATCTGTAGTGGAGGTCGAGAAAGAGAGAGAGAGAGAGAGAGAGAGCAAAGAGAAAAATAGCTTACAGTATTATTCTTTCTTTCTTTCTTTCTTTCTTTCTTTCTTTCTTTCTTTTAACCCAGGCTTTATAACCAATATATTTAAAAACAGTTTTTCTACAGAAGTTGTGCCAGTATTACATAATGCTCCAGTTAGACCCTTCTTGAAATACTCTGTTAGTGGTTCTTCTTACAAGTTTGTCCCTTATTTATTTAAGCAAGTTTGCAAATCGTACTGATAAAATAATACAAGCGTCGTTCGGATTGTGGAAGAAGATAATTAAATTACATCAGTCCAGCCACATTCTAGCCCACCTTTCTGGCCTGTTCTGTCCCTACCCTCCCATCCATCTGCCTAGCTGCTTGGGGAGGCTATAGATCTCCATTCATCTGAAGCAGTCACTGTGCCGTGAAATCATTGCTTCCTCTCGGCTAGACCAGACAGATGCTGAACAGTGGCATGCATCCCTGCACCCACCATTCCACGATGGCATGGAGACCACCCCGCCCCCTCCTCTGAACAGCATTCAATAACCAGCCAACCTGAACTGGGAAAGGGGGGCTGCCCACAGCACTGACAGACCCAGGACTACCCACCAGTGATTAGATAGTGCCATTTGAATGAATAATTCCAAATGTATGTATTTATTTGACCAGGATAGAACCCTTGAGGTATACATGCATCTCATTTTCAAGGGCGTGCAATGCTAAATTGATCAATTGCCAAGCAGTCCCCCTCTTTCTGTACCCCCTCTCAATGTTGGTATAAAGTGTGGAATGCAGGACACAGAAAGTTAGGCTTAAGATATAATAAGGTGGCATCTGTGACGCATCAGCCATTACCTGCTGGATAATTGATTGCAGTAACGGTTTGGTGTCCTGAGAACTGATGAAAGGCCAGATCAGTTATCTACAGGTAATGACCGCTACAGAGCATAAACTGTTTGTAAAAATAATAATTGAGTTTCCAAATCCTCAATGCATCCAGCTTTTAGCAGCATCTAACTGTGGAATGATGACTGCTTTTCATGGAACCTGATGGATTCATTGTTTTTAAAGGCAATTACAAGTAAGAGTACATGTATCAGCACACCCCTAGTTTGGTGTTTTGTATTGTATATAGTCGGGGGTAACTGCTCCCCTTGTTTCTTAAGGGCACCTGATCCTTATTAGGCCAATTGCCAATCAATGAAGGAATGTGGATTCACCTGTAAGTCAGGTGGATATAAAAGGCTATAGCTAGTCTTCACTCTCAGTCTTGTTAACAGGGGTTGGAAAGGAGCTTCAAGGGGCTGCTGCCATAATAAAACCTTGTTGTTGTTAACTGTTTTATTTTGCTTTATTTACTTTAAATAAAAGTACTCAATAGCATCGCTGTTTATTGTCAAGTAAAAACCATTTCCCTGCCATAAATCTTTTTTTCCCATATTCATTCTACTTCATGTTTACAAACTCTTCCGTCAAAGATGCTGTGTTTTTATTACCAAAAATAAAATAAAAACATTTATCAGGTATAAAATATGCATTTGAAAAGGGTGTCCTTTTTATTTTTTATTAATCCTATACAAAGTCATTTCTTTTAAAATACCGAGGAAGAATAACACAAAGATAAATTGGATGAAAAAAACCAACATACAGTTGCCTAAGCCCAGCATCACCACATGAAGGCCCCCAAACCCTTTGAACTTGGTTGTCTAGACAACGCTGAGCACTGATAGCCGAAAGGAGCGTTGAGACGGAAGGCTGTGGAGTTCCATGGGGCTGTGTCTTGACTCTCACTGGGATCAGAAATGTCATGTCTGAGCTTGGGAAAGCCACTGGCCAGGGGTGGCTTCACACTATGAACCTGCATCGCATTTCTTCTTACTTTAGTGAGGGAGTTGAGAGTAGGGTGAAGCAAAAAAATCAATGACATGCTTGAAAAACTAAATCGGAACCAGGCTTGTACCCTTTATATATATATATATATATATATATCAAGGGGACCTCCTGACTGAAAAGGGTGATGAAATACTACATGGATTTGGTCCAGACATTCATTTAGCAGTCTTGTGTGTGTTCGAGGAGCAAAAGCTTCAAAGCTGTTGCATATCTTTATCTGTAAAAAAGATGATTTGGTGTTTTGCAAGGATCCACTTATAAAATGTCTATAAATGTGTTATTAAAAGTCTTTACGAATATTAACAGGGAACAACAATTTATTATAACCAGTAATCATACATATTTGATATATATATAGAGAGAGAGAGAGAGAGAGCGAGAGAGAGAGAATAGTAATCTAGAATAGAGAATAGTAATAATAACTTGTACTTATCTAGACTTGTTGGCTTATTTATTAACACAATTTATTATCAAACTTTATTTTATGCATACAAAATGACTGAAAAAATACAGTTGAATAGGATGACAGGTTCATATACCAGTCTACTGTACACCCACACACACACACACACACACACACACACACACACGCAGACACACACACACTGACACACGCACTGACACACACTGACACACACCCTCAAGGAAATGAAAGCGTGTGAAAAAAATTATTCATTTTGGTGATTAGCAGCAGGTGCAAACCCTTCACATATATATACATCAGGACACATTTAGGAAAGTTAAATACAATATATGCCTTTCTGCATTCGCCAAAGACACTTCCGAGGGGTGTTTGAGATTCCAGATCGACAGGCTTGGCTGGGCATGGGTCAGCTTATCTGCAGGAAAGGAAGAAGCGCATTCTCAGGTCAAAAGAAAAAGATGGGGTTTGTTCACCCGTCGCACCCGGGCCTTTAGTGTGCCAATCAGGCGGCATGGTTTCATGAAGAAGTCTTTTCCCAGGTCTCACTTGGCTGCTGGCTGAAGGCTTTTTGGCTCCTGTCCACACTGCACAAAGAGGCCTGGCATTCCAGCTGTCTGGTTCTAATCTGCGGTGTCAACTCTTGTTAATGTTGCAGGAGGAAATCTGAAGGGGCAAAGCTGCACAGAATATTAAAACCACGATCAGAATTCCTGTGAAAGTGCACGAGTCTGAGAAGAGCATTAGGGGAGGCAGCCAGATCGCTATCTCTCATTGAAAAGGAGGGGGAGGCGAGGGGGTCGATTCCCATCAGATGTTTGAGTCACAAGACTAAATTAGCATTTTTTTTAAAAAAAAGATGAAGTATGATTTATTGGCAATACTGAGGGTTGACTATCACACATTATACACCCGAATGAAGAGGATTGAAAGTCTGTTTATTTATTAGGGTTTACTATGCCACTAGTTCATATTATATTACTGCTGCGGTTTTAGGTATGTCAGGTTACTATAAGGTTCTAATAGGGTTTTTTCCTAACACACACCACCACCAGGTAGTCCAGCTACCCACTATGCACAATGTAAAATAGTTACTTTGGGTAACTTCATATCATTTAGGATTTTACAAAGTTCGATTAACTCCTTTCTGTCCTGGTTTTCATTTTTTTTTTCCCAGAGAGATTTAATTATTTTAATCTGTCCTCACAGCTCATGTTATTAAGTCCTGTCCATTTCTGCAATTTTTTTAAATTTATTTTTTAAGAACTGGACTGATTTTTTTTAGATGGGGTCCAACTAGTGCATTATACAGTCTTAGCATAACTTCTCTAGACTGGTATTGCATCCTGCAATGTAACCTAAAATATGGCTTTTTTTTTAATTGCCTCGCCACATTGGCGATTTGTACTTGTATCTCAGGTTTGTATTCCCAGTATGCAATACATTTCTTAACATTAAAATGCATTTTCCACAAGCCTGTCCAGTTATGGAGACAGTCCAAAACCCTTTGAGTTATCTGGGCTGCAATGTCTGAGTCCACAACTCCCCCTTTATCTCCAGGCAGAGAGATAAACAGGTGAATGTGAGCTGCAATGGAAATACTGTTCCTGGGATGAGAGATATACAGCATGCTCATAGTTTATAAATGCCACTGCAGAAATAGTACCTCTAGACAGAGATTAGCAAAAATGTTGGTCTCCTTGTCCAAGTTCATGAAGTCCAAATCAAAGCCAAATGAAGTCCCCTGGACAGAGGCAACCATTTAGGA
Organism: Acipenser ruthenus; assembly: GCF_902713425.1. NCBI lineage: Eukaryota > Metazoa > Chordata > Actinopteri > Acipenseriformes > Acipenseridae > Acipenser > Acipenser ruthenus. The sequence continues at coordinate 2,283,949 of NC_081228.1, forward strand.
TGATGGGATTTCAAGGGACGAGACACAAGTGCTGTGTGCTGTTTCTTCTCATTGTGCCTCAGGATTCATCTGCGAAAGCGAGCAACAGTGTCGCGATATCGCACACAAAGTCTCTGCTACAGACCACAAACACAGAGCCCTCACCGGACTGACTCACAGAAAGGGCACAGTTATCGAACCTAGAAAACAGAAAGGGCAGATTAATAACTGCTCTCAGTGAGAAAGGGGTCAATCCAGCTGCTGGTCAAGGAATCGATTCAGACTGTCCACTAGACAAATGCTGGCTTTCGTTTTCAGAAGAGAAATGCATCTCTTACAACAGAATGGATAGGAGAAGGAGAAGAACATAAAGCATGAGTTAGTGGTGGTTTTAAAGGTAAAGAGAGATGGATGAAACCACACACTTTTCAAGCGGTCGCTCGACTATCGTTAAGACTAATTTCAAAGGTCCAGCCCATTCTTAAGAAGTATGGAAAACTGCTAAATTGGTGCTAACTTTTATGTTTTTTTTCAATTACAAATGTTTGTTCCTTACAAAAGTTAAGAGAATTGTAGAAAAACATATTGAACGTACTTTATAGTGTAGGCAAGCATTGTAAAACACTAACAAAAAAGGACGCTTCGTTCTAGTCACCTGCTGTCACTGTTTTACACTTAATACAGTATTGTGTTTAATGGTATACCAACACCCCTCCAAAAATGAGCCAGTCTGTTTCCAAGGCAACTCCCTCCACTTATTGTGTGAATAAATGATGTATATAAGTTTACAAAGGGATATCTAAATATACAGTAAAGGGTTAACAAACATGACAAACCATGGTGAACTATGATCAGGGCATAGTATAACCAGGGTGAACTATGATCAGTGCATAGTATAACCAGGGTGAACTATGATCAGTGCATAGTATAACCAGGGTGAACTATGATCAGTGCATAGTATAACCAGGGTGAACTATGATCAGTGCATAGTATAACCAGGGTGAACTATGATCAGTGCATAGTATAACCATGGGAAAACCTGTTATAAGGGCAGGAGAAGATGACTCTTATGAGATGTTTCCTTCTCCGTGATTTATAATTGTTTAAATGACAGCTGACTATTAATTGTTAAGGGAGGAGTTCCGATGTACAGTGTGCCATACAGAGACCTGCGTCATTGCTGCTTTGCTTGCATATACTGCAGCCTCAGAATATTGACACAGCACTAATCCCCATTGTTTATCCAAATGCGTCTGCATGACTGGCAGTTATAAACCCTCATGCACGGCTATAGTAATATCTAGCGTGCAACATGTTTCGGAACTGATGAGTCAATGCACAATGGCAGGGGTGGGCACTTCGGATGCCTTGCTTGCTAAATATCTTTGTACCCATGAACCAATACCCATCTCCGCCTCATAAGCATAATGATTATTGTATATGTTATAACTGGTTGCCATTGGATACCATTATTGTAATGAATATCCACAGAACGCATGGTTGAGTTCATGATACAAGCTCTCCACGTTTCAGAATACATAGGAATACTGAACCTACCGCACTACTGCTGTGGAGAAATCTAGCAATGAATTGTTCTGAGCCTATTTATTAGCAATCTTTAGATTAGAGTATTTGTTGTGGGTCATCACGAGATTATTACTATTATTATTTTTTTTTTTTGGAATAATCATTGTTATTTTTGGAGATGGCTGTTTGTTATGTTTGTTATGAAAAAATCAATAAAATATTATTCTGAAGAAAAATAATAATTTGTATCCATCTGTTATGTGAGGGGCAGCCCATGTTTTGTCTAATCCCTAAAGAAAAAAAAAAACAGGCTGAACAAACTCATTATATGAAACTACTTTTCAAAATTATACACAAAAGTCATTTGAAATATTTAACACGTCATTTTTGTGGACCCACGACCATTAGAACTGTCTTTGTCTCAGATTCTATCAGAATGAAATGATGTCACATTAAGATGTGCTATATTGTTTAATTGTTCTTATTTCACTCATTATTATAAATGATGCATACATCATAGGGAAGATGCAAGCTCATTTTGACCTCACTCAAGGTCAGCTTGTATCGTACAGAATCTTATACAATTATATATATATATATATATATATATATATATATATATATATATATATATATATATATAAAGAGAGGGGGCGGGTGTGGAGGTTATTTGTGGATATGTTAATGGCTTGGAATGTCATTCAAGTGGATCCAAATCGAAACATGAGAACTGAGAGTGGGAGAGTCTTGGGTTTAAATCATAAGAACATAAGAAGAACACAAGAAAGTTTACAAACGAGAGGAGGCCATTCAGCCCATCTTGCTCGTTTGGGTGTTAGTAGCTTATTGATCCCAGAATCTCATCAAGCAGCTTCTTGAAGAATCCCAGGGTGTCATCTTCAACAACATCCTTCCTTAGAAAAGCTCTGAAAGGTCATGCTTGTAAAAAAACAACTTGATCATCAACTTTTTAATTGTACTTGCAGTTCTAACTCTGAATTTACAGCTGTGGCCAAGGGTGTATTTTGTCTGTATATCCCTGTTATTTGTCTTTAGATTTGATGCACCAGGATTATATTAATCGTTTTACCCCAGGACTGACTGAGGTACAGAGCAGAGTTTTTTTTTTAACCTTCGACATCCCTGCCTCTCTTCAAAAGTACTGTGAATTACCAGAAATCATGTCAGAAATCATGTCTGTGAACTACTGAACCCTGGAGGTCAAAGTCCAGCCCTGCACATGTCCGCTTGAACTCACTGGCACGTGGTCAGTAGGGGGCGCTGTAGTGCGGTGTGGTGACTCAGTCCATGACGATTTTGCCATGCTAACCTATGTTCTGTATGTTCTATACATGAGATGACATCTGTACAGAATAAGATGTACTGGAAGTTTGACAAACCCTTAACAGCCGATTTCTTATAACATAGTTATTGTACCAGTCATTTTGAAGTGGATCCAGAAGTCCTTACGACATTAGATTACAGATCAAAGCAGGAGTCGACGTGACCAGAGAAAAGGGTAGTGTTCTTATAATAGGCCTTAGACCTTCTTCTTCTTTATTTACTCACTAAAAATGTGTTTTAGTTACAGTTCTCAAAAGTTTTAAAATTGAGAGACTCCCTTTAGAAACAGTTTATCTAATTTTCTCTCTCTCTCTCTCTCTCTCTCTTTCTCTCTCTCAACACAGTCGCTCTTCTACCCGAAGGTTAAATTAATCCTGCTCGCACAGGGGTAATCGCCATGGGAACAGGAGCTAGCCACTTGGTTCCACAGATCCTGCTGGAGAGATACAGACAGGCGCCAACAGCCCCATAAGCCTATTGAGACTCAGCATGATAAAGGATGCTAAGCTCCTGTGCCACTGAGCAAGGCAGGAACACATTGATAGATAGCTGGACAACTTCCAAGATAGCCCTCCACTGGTTCTGAACCAGTGACCTTTCAGACCAGGGTGGAAATTGGTTCACTGGCACCCAGGAAACCAGGAGACGAGTCAGGACAAAGCTGGGCTTTTTTCTTTAACTAGCTGCTCATGTTTTATATTGGAATTATTTTAGCTTCCAAGAAAACTGCAGGTGTCTAGTCCTTAAAATGAATTTGCCAGTCCTTTTGTAGTGTAATTCAGTCTGAGAAATGTTTGAGGGAATTCCTTTATAACCTACAATTTCATTTTCTTGCATCCTATATAAACTGTCCTACTAACTGCTTTTTCAAATGCATCTTTTTGATTTTTATTTTTTTACTGGCAATAGTTTTTGATGGTGATAGTGAGCATATTAATAAATCCCCTTTCAAGTTATGAAATGTAGCTCTACGTTACATAAAACGGGGGAGGGGGAGGGGGGGTGACAATGACGTTTTTAATCTGCTAATCCTTTCTCCAGACAAGCTGGTTCTTTTTAAATCAACTTTTCTTCTTTTATCAGGCATGCGAAGCACAGATCCGGATTGCACTCAACGATTCAACAAAACATTCTTTTCACGAGTGACTTGTCCAGCTAATATGACACCACAAAGCCAAGAGGAATTCAAAACACCCAGCTCTCTCCAGATTAAAAAAAAGCATAATCCCTGGGGGGGAGGATGAAAATGACATGCTGGCATATTAACACTTGCTCAAACTCTTCTGAGGGGAAGCTGGGTCTATGCAGTGGTACCTCAGGGCTTCTCATTGTAAGCAAAATGTAGCGCTTCAGTCATGTGGTGCAGTTATTATCATTTTTTTTTATCTTTTATTTTTGTGTGTGACTAAATCCCACAGCTGCCATCGACGGTCAGTTACTGGGGAGACCCTGGGAGACTGTTCTGGGTTTGAGATCTGAGTAAGACCGATTAAAACAATCTCACCACTGCCATTCAGTCCTGGGCCTCTCTCAAGCAGGGACTGACAACTGGGCTAAATTTGAGGTGGTTTTCTGACGTGGACTCCTGCACAACTTCAAAATGCTCCGTCAGAACTCTAAGGTAGAACTTAGAAAAGTCAGGTTCACAAACACAGAAGAAGGCACCAGCCATTTCTGTAGACTGATATCTTTAAGCTCATTTCACTAACTCAGAGCTAGAAAATGCAGCAATGGTCATTTAGTAAACCAGTTAGAAACCAGTACATGTTTTAAATTCATTGATCAGTTTCAACCACAGGGTTCAGGATTCTTTTCCCATAGGGCACCGCTGTAATGGCTTAGCATCTCAGCCCATTGAATGGAAAGGAGAGGCAAAGGCTGGGCGCGAAGCAATGGTTCAAAGACGAACTTCCAAACATTCAACTGAAGAGCGAGCTCTGTAGTCGAGAGGTCAGTATGTGTCTCATGTTGATTTCAGTATTAGTAACGGATTGGTCGTTAGGAGAAGATCCATTACGGTTTGCAAAACAAGACTTAAGTGTTCCCTTAAAGAAATCTCTGCAACACGGGCTGCCCACTGTTTTCTCTGTGCAGTGTTGGATTCTGTGATAAGAGGTTCCTGTCTGGCTTCTCTGCTGTGAAAGACAAAATGATGGAGACGCCTTCTGATTCTTGACATTGATATGCCTGAAGTTTCTGCCAAAGCTACAGCTGTTTGTCTTGGGTTTCCCTCCACTGACCATCTTAGAGAGCATCCATAGCTTCAAACACTCTGTCTTAACAGTACTAAAAGGGACTCTTAGACACTGAGACAAATATTTCTTGGAGAAGTCTTGAAGTCATTTAAAAAGACATTTGTCTAAATTGCTACTACGTTTCGGCAAGTGTACATGGGTCTTCCTAGATAATTGACTACCCTTGATCCCAGGGCTTGAGTCTTCAAAAGCCAACCCCTGTGGCTATTTGAAACTTGGAGATTTGAGACTGACATTAAGAACAGGGTGTAAAAGGCACTTTTTCCACTCAGGGAGTGATGTGTCTATGGAGTAGGTTCCCAAGCCATATTGATGTTGTTAATTCATTGGGTCCCTCAGGAGCCGCCTGGATGTGGTCCTAGCTAATCTGCTTTAACCCCAATGGCTTCTGCATTTTTTTGGAACTGACAGATTACACAATTAATTTGGTGAAGACTTCCATTTGTTTCAATCCTTTGCTCTACCAGATTCCTACAGTCCAGCCAACCAGAATTCAGCTAAAACCCAATCAGAAACGAAGTCAAGTAGACAAACGTTTTGGCAGTGCCTTCATCAATATGCTCGTAGAAGACTGATATAAAAGAATAATCATAAGACCAGCAAAAAACTGTTAAGCAAACATCCTGGTTCAGGATCGTATTATTGAATTGGGTTTAATTTGGGTCACAGAATTTTAGAAAATTAGATATTTTTTTTAAAAAAATGTTGTACCTGTTCTAATAGTTTATAATACAATACAAATCGGGCAGCAGTGTGGAGTAGTGGTTAGGGCTCTGGGCTCCTGACCGGAGGGTCGTGGGTTCAATCCCTAGTGGGGGACACTGCTGCTGTACCCTTGAGCAAGGTACTTTACCTAGATTGCTCCAGTAAAAACCCAACTGTATAAATGGGTAATTGTATGTAAAGAATAATGTAACTGTATGTAAAAAATAATGTGATATCTTGTAACAACTGTAAGTCGCTCATGTGTACAGTACACTCCAGTTATAACCAATTATTGAAAAGCATGTTAAAAAGAAGTTTGTTTTCCATCTAGATTTCAAAGAATCCAGTGCTTCAGCCTGCCTGAGGAGCACAGCAGCAAAACGCTCCGGCTCCAGCTGATTTTAAGACGACTTTTTGACACAATTAAAAGTTGAGCAACTAATTATTAAGACAAAATGAACAATATTTGTTAACGTTAAGTTAGTTTTTAACAGTTAATAAACTAAAAAGGGCCGCTTTAAACAAAGCAGGACTGTGCCTTCTATCTTGTGTTGTTATCAGGTAGTGCTTATATAATGGCTCAGTGCAGGGAACGGCACTAGGAACAGTGTATTCCGACCCCCTGGTGAAGTCGTATTGGCTCAATGAGCCTGGAATGGGGATATAGTACTTATAGTCTCAGCCTGGAGCACTAGTCCAGTTAATTGATCTGGTCTATCCAGCAGTGCAAGCCCTGTGCTTGACCTCTGATCCTGGGTTGACTTCAATACTTGAGGAGAAGCTGAGGGGTTGGGTGGGATTATTTATTGTGCATCCCTTTCACTTGAGCGACATGAGCACCACAATGGCCAGGATGCAAGTCAGACACTCCCCTCGAGTAATTGTTTACAGCGGCCACCATGGGGGGGCTTTCTCCGACCTTTGACCCGTCATTCATGCCTCATTGTTAGGTGTCTGTTTCATGCCTTGAGGCCTTTGTGTTTTATAGCTGTGAAGAGTCTGGTTTAAAAGGTCAAGTTTAAAATAGCCCAGGCAAGACCTACATAAGCTTTTCCAGAGGTCATTCTACATATTGATTAGGGGCTTTGAACCCATTGTGTCTTTAGGGACGGCTGCTTTTGCAGATTGATGATGAATGAATGACATGTCAGGATTTGAATTGCTGTGTAACATGAACACACAGATACACAAGGAATACACAAGGAATGCAATCTGCTCCTCTTAAGTCAATTCATTGGACTGGCAGCATGTATTTTTTGACAACAGGTATTTTGATTTTGAAACATAATGGGCTGTATTCACAGAAGGAGTGTGTGTTTTTTAATGATTTTAAAGAATGTTTATTAACATTCTTTTAGGTTAAACGTGATTTGTAAAAATGGGAATAAACAAATGAACCCTCTCTAAAATCATTGGTTTAATGAACTGAAAAGCTTACGAAGTGAACACTACCCAGTATTTGGAAGCAGTATTTTTTTTTTTTACATCAAAGACTGGCATTAGGGATTATTTTTTGTAGGGGAAGGTCCATAACTATTCATAGTGACCTTGTTTGAACTCAGTGATGACCCCAGTAAGTACAAGTTGAAGTGAAGAGGTTCTGAGTAGGAAGTCATTGAAAGGTCTATAATAGCTGTCTGAATATGTTAACCCTTTGCTTACCACCATGGGAATGGAAAAATTAAATACATACATACATACATACATACATACATACATACATACACTACAGTCAATTCTCATTGACACAAGCTTGTATAACACACATTTCCTCTTCATATGAATCGCTCAGATTAGAGTATCTTATCTTAAAACAGACCTTATAATACAAATTCCCTTGGTTCCAACAGGTGCAATATCAATGTATTTGTATAAGAGGAAGTCATTGAAATACGTTCTGCTTTTTAAAACACAGTACTGTTACTGTGCATGTAATAGAAGCTGCTGTTTGTAGTCTATATGGTTTATACAACATACATGAAAGCATCAGTTCAGTGGATGCTGCATGTGCCGTTATGAAAAACTATAAATCAATCAAAACGTACTCTCTCTAATATACCAAATAAACGAATGCTTAATTAGAAATGGTGCCACCAAGTCTAGTAGGCATAAATCTATTCTTTATTTAAAGAGGCAAGCAGGTGCCAAGTAGGCTTTTGGTGACATAGGGAAGCCGAACATAAGAAGGAAGCATCAGTCAGAGATATGGCAGTCCTGTAAAAACCACAGCTTATCCGTTTGGTAGCTGCTCAGCTTCAGGCTGCTCTAGCTCTACGTTTTCTTTTCACGGGTCACTGGCTAAATGTAAATACAGGTGAGGTGCACAGAAATGCTTGCTAATGCTAGATGGTGGGAGAGTGGAAACAAGGCACCCATTGACATGCACAGCCCAGGAGAATGGCCTTTAATTAGGGCTAGCCTTCTCCAGTTACATACCAAGAATGGCTTTTTAAGGGCCGTTTGTGGTGAATAGTGTGTTTGTTATGCCTTCGCGGAAAGAGGCCAGACTGCAATGCAGTTCCTGCGAAATGAAAACGACTCACCTGCAACCACGGACCCGCTAAGCGTAATTAAGATTTAATTTTACTATCGTTCGTCGACCTTTGTTTTATTTTTGTTCTCGATTATTTTCCACCCGTTCTTCCCTCCTGGTTTAGAATGTCCAATTGCGTTCCTTCACGACCGCGGCACCTCACAACAGATCAGCAGAACTGAGGCTCAGTTCCGTCCCCACACCCCAAGCCAATCGCCTCTTTACACCCAGGAGTTCCACAGCGGATGTCAGCAAGCTAGCGACATCTGGTGGACAGAGGCCAGCCCTGCCCTACAAATAGGTTTCTACTTTTCAATTCAGTTAAGAATTAAGCTGCTCTTCAGTTTTAGTTGCCAGACACATGTAACACAGGCTAGATCGGTCAGTGTCTTTGAGTTTTTTTTTTCACATTGCAAATCATTTGGCGCGTTCCTGGGTTCAGAATCAAAAGGGAAATGTAAATGCAAATGATATCTGAAGCTACTCGCTCTTAAAGAAGAACTGGGATGTTTCAGACCCATAGCAAGCTGCTCTTCAAAGCGGTGCCCCTTTTCCTACATGCTAACTTACCAATGAGGCTGCAATGCCACAAGACCCATGACTTAAAAACAATGCTGCCAGTGAGTGCAGTGAGCTGGTAGAGACTCTCAATAACATGCTTTCACAGGCTAGTAAAGCCATCCCGATGCACAGCCAGCGAGCTGACACGCCACCAGCAATTAGCGTGTTCACAAACACATGTGTCTTTTCTTTTCAGACCACAGAGATTGTTTTATCTAAACTGCAACAAATATAATATCGCCATCCTAAAATGTATAAACGAGATTTTGTTTAGTAATGTCCATAAGCGAGCCCCTGGGGTAAAACAAGCTGCAGTCGGAAATATACAAATAAATAGTGATGGTATTTAGATCGATCCATTGATCCATTTTAACCTGCAGCACCCATTATAAGTGTGACCGATAAGACAGGTACCTGTGCCAATCAAAAAACTGGACGACCTTTTCAGTGCATACCAGTAAACCACAGGAGAAGTGTGAGAGAGGGGTAGCCTACCTGTGAATATCCTGGCTGCTATTCATGAAATAGGATGTCAGTGATGTACACTCTGCATTATATATCTGTCATGGATATGTTATATGACAAAACACATGCACAGCCAAGTTAGAACCAGGCGGAGAGGAAGTTCACATCTTTATATTGCCAATGCCTGTTTACTTGGCTTCTTGTACATGTGACAAGTAACATGTAACATGTTTTCAGTCAGGCTTTTACCAGGGTAGTAACTAAGATCCACCCTGTAAATATTAAATACGAATTCCTTTAATCAGTACTTCCATGTCATCCAGAAATAGACCCTACTTTTTCTTTCTTCTTTCTTCTTGCAAAGGAGATCTAGTTGCAATAAGCTGACCCCCTCTGTCTTCTCCACTATCTGCCAGGACCTTGAGAACTGAAGTGAACTGGCAGGTGGTGATGCATTTGCATCCGAAACTCTGCCCAAAATGCAATCTCACAAAGAGGGCTTTGAAGGGGCAGGTTACAGTACAGGGCGGAGCGGGATACTTTTACAGTAACCTAGTGCTTGTTCCAGAATTTCTGAGCAGGATAATAAAGGCGCTACTGTTCAGACTGACTCACTGATCTTTGCTTGGGCTTTTTGTTTCATGTCCGCTGTTGTCGACAGGTAGCATTAGAGCAAGGAGGTCTTAACTACCTGTGTTCTGTCAGGGTTTTTTTTGTATTATTATAGAAGGATAAGATTAATCAAGGCTTTGAAAATGTCACAGCATTTCCACTTTATTGTGTTGCTGTTTCTCTTCTCTCTCTTTTCACTTTGAATGTATCTAGCTGCAACACTGGTAGCCGTCAGTGAGTGCAGTCAGCTGTGAAACACTTACTGGTAGCGCTTCATTTCAACCCCATATCCACTTTCTCTTTGGCAGGTAATAAGACCCCCTACCTGGCTTCATGCAGTTTCTCACATGCAAGCTGGGAAGGCTGAGGTGCCATGGTCTAGGACTATCATTTCTCCAGTAGGTGGCTCATACTCAGGGCAACGTTACTAATCGCAAAATGGACACAGCCTTTTATCAGACTGGCATTTAGTTTTAAGTAAGCCAAGTACAAATTACAAGGCTTCAGTTACTACATTAAGAATATCTAGCATTCACCGGTCATTCATCCAGTGACAGATTCAATGGCAGTAGTATAAATAAAAGATTGATCTAGTTTAATCTTGACTAGTGGGGCCTATTACCCTGTAACACAGGAAGTGACCTCATAGTGTGGCAGTAGGTGTTGGCTGTGGCACTCCCGTGTGTTAGGGAGGCATAATCAGGGGTTAAATTGGTGCGGAACGGTGCGGAACAGTGTTCCGCCTCTTCAGGATTCCATTCCTGGTCATGTGATTGACAACCTTACACTGGCCACAACCGTTCTACCTCTTTTCAAATACCAATTTAACCACTGGGCATAATTGGCAGGAAGTCTCCTCAGCACACTACAGCGGCCTCTACTATTCATGAAAACTGATACATTTAAGTAGTTTTTACCTGTAGCAATTCTGATCAGTTGACCACAAGTGAAAAATCCACTGTTAGTTTCTGAGCTGACATTGTTCTTGACATCTAGAACCGTCTTGCCTAGCAATCTGTTGGCCCACCTTTCACATACTGAATCCGGTGCATACCTAAAAATGCTAAGCTCGTTTTAGTCCCAAACAAACTTTATTCACAGCCAATACCCCCTACAAAAAAAAGTTGTTGTTGTTGTTGTTTTTATTTTATTATTTGAAACATTGACATCTTCCACAGGGTTTAAAATGGAAAAAGATGAGTATTTTTTGTTTGCAAATAAATCATTTTTAAAGGAGATCACATTTTAAATATTGCGCACACAGACCTATGCAGTGTAGTTGCCTGGCTGCATTTGTAAACGCATGTGTACTGCATATGCTAGCAATCTTTTGCTTTTAGGTTAAGTTCAATTGACTCAGCAAGTACTGGTTAGTAATTAATCAGCACAACAACTAGCTCTAATGATAGACTGGTATTTGGATTGGTATTACTGTCAGCATGGTAAAATACATATCCTGTCTCCCAGAATTAAGTACTGCTTCATTTTAGCAGTGCATCAATACATTGCAGACCATGATTACAGTTCGTACCACTTACTTTCTCATTTCACCTGGAGGGTGAAATTGTCCTCATCCCTTCAAGGATTCTTATCTGTCATTAAGCAACCAGCTGCCTATTGACTGAGATGCATTCAGCCAGTAACACGACCCGGAATACATGTGTGCCATAGCATGTGTTTCTTTCAAAACTGCACATCTGAGACCTTTGCCTACAGCTAATGGGAGTGCAAAACAAGATTACGGAATGATTTTGTGAGCTACAATTACTTTAATCACTTTTGCAGAAGGGAGCGCGATCTGGAGACTCTATGAAGAAGAGAAGTGATTTTTCTCCTAGTGAACGCTCTCAAAAGTGATTTCTTTTGTTGCAATACTAAAACCCAGGATACAGAAACCCCTTTTCTTGTAAACGCTGCAGGATGTTCTGGAACATTTAATGTCTACATAACGCATATTTTACTAACTTAATTAAAATCAAGTCATTCCAATACATTCCCATGTAGTGTGTGACCTTGTTACCCATCCCTGACATCTGCTTATCATTACATCTTGCTCCTGCACTTGCAGCAGTAATGGGTTATGCATTTATAATTTATAATTCAAAAACAAAGAACAGAGAATTAAAAGAAAGCATCCCACTGCATTTATAATTCTTTAACTGGTTTTTGATGCATTAAACACAGTTCATTAAACCAATGCGGAAAAATCATTATAACCACTATGGATGCTGCATCCTGGTACCTTATATAACTATATAACTTCAAAATATTCTCAAGTGATGAAGGTAACAGCTGAAATGTGTGTCTACTTGACTGGATTTCTCATATTTTTTTACCTTATAAAAAATATGCAAAAAACCCCAAAATATAATTAGAAGAAAGTGGTAGTGTTGCTACCGTTATAAAAGTTTGCCACAGTAATTTTGGGGTTTACAAGTGTGATCCCCAACCTTTTTCATTTTTTCTTCACTCATTTCCATAACAGATTGGTTGTAGGTTATTGTGATGGGAGATGCTGTTCACTGTAATGGTTCCAAATACATTTAAATTCTAAAAATAAGACTCCTTGTCCAACAACAAACACTTGATATGAAAACCTATGTAGTGGAGCCTGAAAAAATGTAATGTCATGATTTATAATTAATGTGAGGGTTATTACAGCAGTGTGGATCCACCGTCTAGATTGATTATCTTCTGCTTATCCAACACAAGGCTGTCCAACACAGAGCTCTTGAGTAATATAAGGCTCATTGAACCACAATGTGCCCCTTTTGAAGCATCTCAAGATGAAATGGGTGTGAACAAACTGCAATCTATAGTCTTAGCACAGTCAAAATGCAGCATTTTGATGTTTCAAATAGCCATCGTGTTTAATGAGCAGAAATCTGCTGAAGTGGTGTCTTAGTGTAGTTTACACATTAAGTGCATTGTAACTATGTATAATAACATTGTAACTATGTGTGAGTGCACATGTATTCACTGAGTAACTACGACGTAACTATACAGGAATTAGAGACACTTCATGTACAGTGTTACCAAACACACATTATAACATTTCCTTTCATTTAAAAACACGATAGCTGGCACCACATTAGATTAAAGAATGTTCTCAGTTTCTGCCCCTTGTTCTCACCTGTTACATTTGCACTTCTGGTGTCATTTCACCTCAGCAGTATCTTCTAGGTCAATGTTACTGGCTGAAAGCAGGTCAGCCAATAGGAGAAGCAGCTGGGGCCAATCCATCCTCCTGGTGAAAATACCAAGGAAGTGCAGCACTATCTAAAAGCATTGCTTGTAAACAGAGATGTCTTTAACCCAGTCTAGTACCAGCATATAAAATATATATATATATATATATATATATATATATATATATATATATATATATATATATATATATATATATATATATTATTTATTTTTTTATTATTGTTTGTTAACTACAAACCCTTAGCACAAGCTTTTAAACAGAGAAGGGATGGGGGGTCAGCTCAGGGTGTTTTAAACAGAGAAAGGATGGGGGGGTCAGCTCAGGGCGTTTTAAACAGAGAAGGGATGGGGGGTCAACTCAGGGTGTTTTAAACAGAGAAGGGATGGGGGGGTCAGCTCAGGACGTTTTCTTTACAAACCAGGAAAGTTGGCTCACTCTGGAAAGTTCGGGGGTGATTAAAAAAAACTGGGACCAAAAGTACAGCATTCCACTGTGCGGCTTCATTATCCCCTGTGGTGATGAGTATTTGAAGGTGCCGCTGTACATGCTTTGACACTAATGCTCTAATTATACTCATTTAGGAGCTTGAGCGCGGAGAGGCCCCGGCAGAGGGGAGAGGGGATCGCTGGGAGACTTTCTTTTGCCAGCCGTGTTCCAGAAGGCTCCAGCAAGCATTTCCTCTGCTGCGGGAGTTGAGGAGTCCCAGCTTGAACTTACTGTAAACATAGACAATGCCAGAATGCTAACCTGAGCTTTGCTCTGCTGGCTACAGAACTCCAAGCTTTACCATTTCCCTTCAAAAGAAAATCACCTTAAAAGGATACAGGTATAATGTTTTAAAATGAAAATACATGTTTAAAAACTACTGGAAGGTATTTGTCATCTCTAAAAATAACAATGGTTATTACATACTATATATACATATATATATATATATATTACATGTCCATATCTATGTAACTTTTATCTTAAATTGCTTGATCTCAATACAGAAAAAATATATACACATGAACCTCTTCAGATAAATATTTACGTGCAGTGTGGAAAATACATCCACAGTTTCATAAAGAGTTTGAAATAAGAAAAAGTATCTATCTAAGAAATCAAAGAGACATCAATGAGCAGCACATGTTTCCACTGCGTCTGTCGGCTAATCGTAAATTATTTCAAAAGAAAACTTCCACTCCGCAATGCTCGGGGTAGTTGAAACCAGTTAAGGTAGGAAATGGTTTACGAAAACACATTGTAAAAACCAGAAGAGCCGGTCCTTTGTCACACTTTATGTATGGTTAATGACTGATGTCTGAGATTGGAAATAACCTTTGAATACTGTAGAAAGGCAGTGTGGATCGTGCATTGTGGTGAAAGGACAATGCTAGTTTATAACACATCCTGCTCACTGTCATGGTGCTCCCATTCATCGCAAATACAGTATAACAGGAAAACAAAGGACAATAACTGCCACAGGAGCCTGACTGTAAAGATTTAACAGCCAAAGTCAAACACCATCCCTCAAATGGATAGGCTCCATGCTGAACCATGCTCCCACTGTTTGTAACCATTTGCATCATTTGCTGGAGTGCGTTAGAGAGGTAGTGATGATGTTTTAACCACCCCGGGGAAAGGGAAAATAAACGGGTTATTTAATGAAGCTGGGACTAATCTTAAAGAGAAATAACAGCAAAGAAAGAAAGAAAGAAAGAAAGAAAGAAGGAAAGAAAGAAGAAAAGAAAGAAAGAAAGAAAGAAAGAAAGAAAGAAAGAAAGAAAGAAAGAAAGACTACTTAGCGTAGACTTTATGACTTTATGACTTTGTGAGCGATGCAGTCAGGAGCTGAAGGTAGTTCAGTCAGCAATGATACCCACACAGGGCCTCCTCCCTCACACATGCTGGAATGAGAATTATTATTTTGTGTAATTCTGTTGCACTCCAGGCTCTCCCAGCTGTCTACATCTCTGTGCCTCCTTGTCGCTCACAGCTGCTGAAATACACCAGGGCCTCCGAACAGTCAACAACGCCTCTCCTTCAGTCAACAGCAAAAAAATACATTCTGACTTTCTCTCCTACACAGCAGGAGAATGCATTGCATCCAACCTGCTTCTGGAGACACGGAAAAACTTTAGAAATGAACGCGTGGCCAGATTTATTAGTGGCATCATAAACAAACACCAATGGCCTTGTTTTTCCCTCCCACTGAACTGAAGAGTAGCATTTAATGACAAGCTCTTAGTTTTGTTTTACTGTTAGTCTTACTTTACAATGACATTCTAAATGTTTCTTATTGCAATGACTCAAATACTGTGTTGTATTTTATTAATAGGTCTGTGTTAAAGTGCTTAGAGTGTGGGTTCAGGAGCTGGCGTTCAGTTCTAGCTCGGGCTATTACAAGAAACCAGCTGTACACCAGGTCTAGTCTTTGGGTGAGCTGAGAAACTTCATGGGCTTGGAGGACAAGTATACATATGTATAAACTGCAGACATTCTTACCAGTTCCATTCCTATCAGCGTTAAGAAACAGGACTCAAATGCTCAGTGCTGTAATGGTTTAACACGGCAGGTCTGCAGGGCTTGTCCTGTGGTTAGTATTGTCAGCTCCAGAGAAGGAGATGTGTTGAGTTATCTTCGCCTGAGGCCAGAGCTCTTAAAGAGCTGCATTGCATTATTGCTTATCCTAGAAATATTTTTAAATGATTCAATAATGCAATTAAGTCAAAATCAACATGCTGTGAGGCGGCTGTCCAAAACCAAGCCTGGGTTGAAAATAAATCAATACTAAAAGCAGAATACCGTGTGTGGGGGAGTTATTGACCAGTTACTGGCACTTGGTGTGAAACGCAAATGAATGTTGAATGAGGTCAACACGAGGCGGTGGGTTTATAGAGTCCATTAGTGACGCTTAATTTGAGATGAGCTTCAACACACCACGAGGCGAAATGCAAAGTTCTCGTTTTATTTCTAGTTTTATGAAGCGTCTGAAGGGATGGCTAGTCACAGCCTCTAAAGATCCACACAACCCAGAAACACAATGAAAATAGCAGGCGTGCCTAATTATTTCACCGCTGTTTTTAGAAAGTTTAGAAAGTCCAATTCTGCATCCTCACTGCAGCGATTCCTCACAACAGCTCAGGAGAACTGAAGGTCAGTGGGGGTCCTCCGATCCCACGCCTAAGACAATTGACTCTTTGCAGCAGATGATGGCGAGCAGAACTTTTTTCATATTCTGTTTGAAAGATAAATATACAATTGAACAATTGCATAAAAAGTATAGGATAATCTCAAAGTTGACAGATATGTTTTCCATCCAGCTCATTCGTTTTCCTATCCTTTCCCTGATTATATCCGCCTGTTATCGCATTATGTGGCGTTACATTACAATTAACAGAAGAACCAGCTTAATACATCAAAATAACAATGAATTATTCAAAACAGTGAATTAGACCATTTACTGCAAGCATGGCCTAACCCTGAATTAACTAAATTGGGACTAATCGAATCATGAAATTCGAGAGCACTGTGTGCTCCACAAAAATCCCGAAAACCAACTAGTTATTTTTCCATTATCGAATTTTAATACCATAACGAAATGAGCAATAGCAAAATTCAGCTGGCCGAAGGTTCTTTGGCTCTTTGCTTCCCCTGTAAGTCACCGCAGCTGTGGTCTAAAAGGGAATGCATCTATTTGTCATCTGAGCATCAATTGAGGAAAAGGGAGCAGGAAATAATCAAAACTAAACTAAGCCTGTATTGTCCCTGTTACAATTTCCTAGAAAATGAACCTATTGTGAGGCTGTGAACCAAACAGTACAGCCTATTGTTTGTCTACTATTGTGATGCTATTTAGGAAGATTTGCCTCTAGCACATGGATCTCGCAAAAAATATTAATAACTATGTGTCAAGCTGCCAATTGGTCGCTGTTATTGCGGGGCAACCAACATCAGATCTTTAGAAAATAACACGCCTCATTTAAACGACATTAGATGCTTCGGAGGCACGATGTCTGTGGCTTTAAGCTGCTGCGTGCATAACAATAGCTTATGAAAAAGGCAGAGAGATAGACAAAAAGCAGCCAGCTCTGTTCATGAAAATCTTTCTAAGAGAGAGGAGGAGAGAAATGAGCCAAGAGCGTTGAGGAATTTGGTATTGGAAGCGCAGTGATTGGCGCCATTAGGAAAAGGTCACGGATTCTGGAACGCTGTCAAAGAGGCAGAGAGCATGTTTTGTTTGAAGTAACCGAATTCATTTTTCATATTATATGTACCAGAAATGAAATAGCAGAAGTGGGTTAGAGCTGCATGATTATAGTTTATTTTTATTCTGATGTGTTTATCAGAGGTCGTGGTTGTACAGTTTTCATTTATTGTCTTAAAAAGAAAGTAGATTTGGTTGGGGAGTGATTTAATGAGGTGGAAGTAATTATTATTGTTGCATATTATTGTGGTTTATGAGTTAATATGTACAGTTGACCGTGTCTCTTCTGGTGTAAAAGTGTCTTCTCATGAGCATTTTGGGGGGACTACAGGTAAGAAAATAAACACACAAATAATAATAATAAATGATCCAGTTTGTTCCCAGTGTCTGTCCTCTAGAATAAATATCCATTCCCAGCTCCTGACTAAAGTATTTACAGAATATGATTTAGGATTCCCACTGTCCAGCCTTTTTATTCAACTAGCAAACTAACTACTGTATTATAGAATACTTAACCCTATTGTATACGCAGCACATTACAGGACCATGAAAAGTAGATGACCAGGACATTGACAGGAAGTGCGGGCTCACGTCTGTGTCATGTGACACACCCATTTGGAACTTCTCTCACCTTCATGGTCACGTCATAAAATCTGCCATTCAGTTAACTGGGCGTAACAGCGTCAAAACCACAATGCAAAAGAGCCAGACTCGTCTGCATTCACGGTTATAAAGCTTTTAACCTCAGGGGACAGAATCCGTAAGGGCAGCACATAACACAACACTGCCCGTTACACTAATTCTTTAAAGTTCAGCGGCTCAATCTAGCACAATAGCAACGGCAGCCACTGTTCACAAAGGGTTAAATAAGTGGAAAAAAGTACCAAACAATATTCCATAAGTTTCCATATCTGTCGAACCATTGAACCACAGTTAGATGTAATTGTGTAGAACCTAAAATCTCCTGTAAAGCTGATTACTAAGCATTTCCTTAAAGAAAATGTAATTAAAATAAATAGTTAAATGCAATGTACTCACTAATGCTAATTAAAATAATGAGTGTCCATTGAATAGTGTATCGCGTATATCGTTTCAGGGACGCATGAGTAATGTTAGTAATGGCCAAGAAAAATTGAGAGAAAGGACTCCTGCCAAGTTAGAATAATCAGTGGAGAAGCTATCGCGGCTCTCTGTACAAGACCAGACGAAGAACCAAAGACAACGAGGGTTTGGACACAACTATTAGGGTTGTTTAAATGACAAGCCTTGGACTGTTTTATAATGGCACTGTCAACATTGTGATTTAATCCAGGTCTTAGACTCTCTAATGCCACGTTATTAGACTCGGAGAAATACAAACTAAACAGGATACTTGAAGTCAAATCACTCTCTCCAGGAACGAGTCTCTCCTGGAGGATTGGGTTCAAAGTGATATTGGACCAAAAACACTTTACAAGTCCAAAATCAGCCAAGTTAGAGTAAAAGGATCAGCCTCATAAAGATGAAAATAAATGGGTCTCTGTGTTAATCCAAGTAATCATGATAATAGATTTGAAGAATTTCAAAACTGGATTATTCCAAAAATTGGATTTCCAAATGCGCACAATAACATCAGTTTCTTAAAATTTCCATTTAAAAAAGCAGACTTTTGAGGTCTTGAGAGCCAGTCTTTGTATATCATAGTTGACCTAATCCTATAAGAGTGTTGGATCTATAACAGCAAACCACACCCCTTTTAATTCAGGTTCTTAGTAACTTCAATAAAAGGTGTTTTGTTTTGTTTTTTATAACGGCCTCTTTGTAGATATCACATTTGTACATGGCTGGTCTCTTTCTTCTTACTTGCTTGTTGTTTTTTCTCAGATATTGTACACAACACTTAATGCAGACGGCTCGAGAGATGGAACTCAAATGTACCTGTAACATCCTGTAGCACAGTTGATATTGACTGAATAATGTTTGGTGTAAATGTATTTGATACAGAGACACTGCTGCTGGCGGTGTTCTGGAAAGTCTTACTAAAGTGGAGACGTCTCTCTCTCTCTCTCCGTATAAAAAATATACAGTACATATTTGTATATATTATATATATAGTTAAGGGGTAATAATAATTCATATCATAATATTATAATGTCTGGCGTTTAGTCTAAAACTAGAAGTTATTATTTACCCAATCAGAGTGAAGGACTGTTGCATCCAATGGCTAATAATACAAGCGTACTACAATGAAATAATGCAACAAACAGGGACTGCAACACCGCTCCTGTGAGTGCAATGTTACTGTGTTTAGAATAGCTGTGAGTTACTGCAGTGTATATTTCCATCAGGGGAGCGTGCCAGTGCGGTTGTATTCCTGTCTCGCCTCGGCCTGCAGAGATGCTTTTAAACCCTGCTGTCATGGTCTGCCCAGTCGAGTCCCGCAGGGCAGGATTCCTTGACCTCCTATAAGAATGTGATCCTCAGCTGCCAGCCCTAGACTGGTGGCGCAGTCCGAATGAGCCAAACAAATCCCTGTGTGGCAGCGCCTTCGTTAATGAGCAAGACGGGTCGTGGAGTGCCAATCTGGAGCGCTGTTGCCCAGTCATACAGCACATGTTACTGAGTGAGCGCCTGCTAAAAGGACTGGCTGATTCTAGGGTGATTCTACTGTGATCATGTGGGCTTGTGCTACATAGAGAATACTGCATGGGGTAGTGTGCGATATGAGAATCAAACAGTCACACAAGGGGGTGGGTGGGGAGGGGGATGGGGGAATCCAAGCATCCCGCCCCGAGGATGGGCATTCGATTCTCATTTATCACACAATACCCCATGCAGTATTTTTTATAATCTCAGGTGAGCAATTCTTTCCTGCCAGAGTTCTAAGTTCTGTGTTGCTTGTTGTGGGAGGCGGCTTACTCTCCTAGTCCATGTCAGTGAGTTATTAGCTCGTGCTGGGGCTGCGCTCAGGGTTAATGAGCGTGTGTTTCCCGTAATAACCCACCTCATTTAATGGGCAGTGTGGTGTGATGCACGGCCGTTACGGATTCTGTCCCCTGTCGGTTAGATGAGGTTAAAAGCTCTATAACTACCAATGCAGACGAGCCCGGCTCTTTGCATAGTGGTTAAGGCGATCGCGGGGAGCGAGGTCACCGCCCTGTTGCACTGATGCTGTGACCCGGATCTCATGGATTGACTGCAGCTGATCTCAGAGGTTAAACAGAGGAAGGGTGTAAAGGACAGGGTGAAATAGGTTCATTTAGAAGTTTAGAGCTTTAGAGTAAAGACATGTTCAATGGATCTATTCACTGGTGTCCAATCACAGTCCTGGAGGTCTACTCCACTCCAGGTTTAACAGGTACAATGAGATCATGAAAGACTTCAGCGTCTGGATGGAGGTTTAATTGGTTCAATTAAACCATTTAGAACAGGGTTGGAGCAAAGACCAGGAGTGGAAGGGCCAACTTTGGCCACTCCTATCTCTTTTTGATTTTCCGACCACTTTTACTGCCTAGGACCCAGCACTAAGTCTCCTGAACGAGCACGACCAGCAGAAAAGCAGCAAACTAGCCTATGTTACATATATTTATAGATGCAGCTCCAGAACTTTGTTAAAATAACGACATCTAAAGCCGCTTACTCCCATTCAGTTTCATTCAGGCTTTAACTGCACAC
The DNA here is from genome assembly GCF_902713425.1 of Acipenser ruthenus. Lineage (NCBI taxonomy): Eukaryota > Metazoa > Chordata > Actinopteri > Acipenseriformes > Acipenseridae > Acipenser > Acipenser ruthenus. The sequence goes on from NC_081228.1 coordinate 2,304,984, forward strand.
CAATTTCCAAGTCTTACAATGAGTTTAATTCATCACAGAATCTAATTAGACACGGCCTTGAGGCCACAGGCATAGGTGTAACTAATTAAGCCTGTAGTAAAGCATGAACTGGCTTAAACCGCTTGGCAACGGCTGTCATATCGGTTACAATCCTCCGATATAAGCAGGCTGTTAAACTTGACGCATTTCAACGTGCTGAAGTCTCCCAGCTTGACTGATGGCTTTTTTGTTCTTGCGAGTCTTTCGAGGTGGCTAACCTTCCAATCCGTGTGGGTCCTTGAGCCGTACAGACCCGTCCGACAGCTCACAGCCAGGTAATCAGCACTGCTAATTTATGGCAGCGCACAGGAAGCACTCTGCATGGTAATTAGCTCGCTGCGGAAGCCTGGTTGGAGAGTTGCATCAGTCCAGCCTTATACTTGATGCCTCAAGCTCTCTGGTAAGCCGCGGTCGAGCACAGCTCACATGCCTGATCCTGGGGGACTGTACCATTTGCTTTTCTTTCTCCCCCGCACTTCAACCCTGTTGCATACACGGCTGAGCCAGACCCAGTTTCTTCTGTCAGCTTGTTAATTGATGTGACAACAAGGCTGGTCACACAAGGGATGCTGGGATGCAGCAGCAAGCAACACTTCAGGAAGAGGAGAACAACCGGTGCTGTCCTTGGGAACAGCTTTAATGAGATTGATTCACATATAACCCCCCTCCTGAAATGAATAGCTCTATCGCGGGTGTCTTTTTTTATTGTTTTTATTGGAAGTCATTAAAAAGAAAACAGGTAGGATTTATATACCGTTGAGTGAAAACACCAAAATATATGTTACATCCGTTTTTTTATGGTCAAGGGTGCAAAAACCCCTAACAGAGGGGGTATTACCACTGGTGACCCACTTTTAGTCGAAATATTAGGAAGGTACCCAATAGAAATGCAATCAAATCTATGACCGTTATTTTAATCTCCAGTAAATAAATCTCCAAGAAAATATGTCAAACACATGCAAAAAAAAGCATCATAACAAAATACTTCAAGTGGGTTAGGGGTTTGCTTTGTGCTGTCAGAGAGGAGATGACGGGAGATTCAGACTCCAGACGTCCAGACCTCTGCTCACCCCATCTTTCAGATCCACTGTCACGTCTCTGCTGCTTCACACACAGCTATGTTTAGACAGCCATATTAATAATACACAGGGTAAGGCATTTCACAGTTTCTCTGGGCTGGGTGGCACAGTGGGCTAATGCACTAGTGTTTTACGGCTGGAGTTCTAGGCTACAGTCTTGCTTCACACAAGGGTGCTGGTCTAAACCTGTCCTAGGTTTCCATCTGCACCCTGAAACTCTCCCTCCAATATGAAGCCGGTTCACCTTATAGAATCGGTAACCCCTCCAGTCCAGGGCAGGCGTGAACCATGAAGACAACATGCTCCCTAAACCCTGAAGAGAAACCGTGCTTCCTCAAGTCTAGGGCACAGAGACAACTAATACCTCACCAAATTACAGACGCATGGAGACTAAACTGCTCCCCAACCCCCTAAAAGAAAAGACAGCCCCTCCAGTCCTGGGAAAGCTAGAGACACAGAGACTTGCCTCCTCCTTCCACCCTCGAAGAGAAAGGGTGGCCCTGGGCAGGCTGGAGACACAGACACTGGACTTGCTTTATGGAGTAAGCTCCGTTTTCTACTTCTTTAAGGAAAAAAAAAATACGCCCATTGCCCTCTGCAGTAAAAAAAAATGCAGCATTCGCATCCCTCATTCCTGGTGACGCTGGGTCGTGATTGGCCAGACTGAAGGCTCCGGAAGATGCATGATTAAATAGAATACTCTGTCTTAGACTGCTGCAGCCCGCAAACCTTATCAATGTTTTATAGCCCATGAATCTGAAAACGGCACAGTGGGCAATCGCTCAAGTGCCTCTCAGCACCGCACTTACAATCCCATCCTGGAGATTCGATCACTGCAGTTCTGTCTTTTGACGGAAGGTGAAATGTCTGAATCAAGGTGCTTTTTAAAAAGAAGATGTTAACAAACTGCCATATGAAGCACACACTTCTATGTGAACGGACTGCCCTTTCACATGACTAATTAAGACACAACGGCATCCCTGGTTGCTGTTTCATTTTTGCTGTAAGCCTCAGGAGGTAACGTCCTGGGCTTATGTTGTGTAGGACGCGGTTTATGTCTAGGTTTTTATAAATAAATTTAAAGCAAAAAGAAGTTTAATGTAAATGGATATCAACAGATATCCTCTGAAACCGCGCGCTTTGCAATCACACAACGTGTGATTCATCGATTTCCACTCGGCTTCCACTCCTACATTATAGTCAGTAGCTACCTTGGTAAAAACCAGCAAGTTGTCGGGTATAATGTCCCATTGCATCATGTTGTTGCTGTGGTTAGGTCTGAAGAGGCCTGTGTTTGGAGAAGCGTGGTTCTTGTCAGCTCTGTCATGTAAAAAGCTGTTTCCTGTAGTGAAGTTTAACCTTTTACTGCCGGTTCATTCACAGGCAGACGCTTTCTCATGAATATTTTCCTTCTTGGATAAATAAACGCGACCAGCGTAGACCTTTCTTTCAATGAGTGCTAGTTATTGAAGTTATTGCCGAAATCAGTCACCTATTGGCGGGAAACTATATTGAAAGAGTTTGTCTACCAGACTGAATAAAATGGTGTTACTAGAGTTCTGGAACTGACCGGAGAGGTCTTGTTCTTAAAGGAGATGTTTCTTCTTTCTAGACATAGGCAAGGCACCTTAGCACAGACTTATCAAAAAAATAATAGCGTAGTCAATCAGATCAGGTCTGAATTATAACACTTTACTTTGTTAGATTATAGAACTATTAACACAAAACAGCATTTGATAAGCTTTGAAACTATCCCTTAAAATAAACCATGAAAAAGTTGTGTTTTTTAACCCCAGTAATTTCATTGTTTGTATCAAGAATTATATTTTTGTTAATAAAATAAATAAATAAATATGGTAAATTGAAAACAATTCCAAAATCTGACCGTTAGCTATTTGTTAGCAGTGACTCTTCCAAATGTTACCCTGCATAAGAAGGCATCAACACCCCTACAAACCCTGAGTAAATGTATTTAATGCTTTATAGATGACTGCATATATTATGAAAACTTAAAAAATAATATAGAGAATGCTGTGGCTCCTCTCGACCCCACAAACCCGCCTTATATTCAGCATTGCTGTATATAAACACACAGAACAATAATTCTGAGCTCTCCTGTAATGAAAACTTCATTTCTCAGTGACATTGAAGGGATGCACTTGGTGTTCTTATTGAGAACAGAAGCCTGCGGTGCTAAGCTGTAATTCCTCACTGCATCTATTTTGCGAGGCCCTGTAAGTGAATGTGTTTTATCTGCAGATACAATGACTGTCACCCCACACTCTGCTGTTCCCATGCTGGTGCTGCCAGGACCCCATGAATGCTGGCTTTATGCAAAGCTCTTGCAGGTGCTGAGGGCATGTAATCACTAATGAATAAAGAACAGAGTGAAACTCTAGGCAGGCCTGGCACAGAGTGTTAGGCCTCGCTTTAATGCTGTGAGAAAATGGAGTCTGTGTTTCCTCTCACTCTATTCTTCTCCTCGTTAGCTGGTTTCTCTTAAGGTGTATCCTCCGAGTTCCTGAAACACTGTGCTTGTAGAAAATGGTCTGTTATAGAGAGAGAAAGAGTCTTTTTAACACAATTAACCTCATTGTATCTTCAGCTTCTTTTTAAATATGTTTTATAGTACTGTGTAATATACAATACTGCCACTCAGGTAACAGGTCTAGAACTACATTGTAATTACCCTTTAATAACATAGTAATTACACACGAGTGTGCCATTAAAATGCAGTGTTTAATTATAAAATGAAAATGCAGGCAGTTGATCGACTCTTTTGTACTTAAATTGCATTTCCGCATGTGGTTGTGTATCTACAATGTAATTACTATGTAATCATTCAATTACTGTGCAGCTGCAATGTAGTTAGAGGTTTAATGTAAAGTGTTACTTCCATTTAAAATAGACATCGCAAAATGAGAGAAATAAGAAGGAGGCTCACGGTATATAGGGTGAACTAAGACAGAGCATTGAAGAGCTAAATACACTGCTTCCAACCATGCCTGGTATATTAACCTTCTATAATCTGAACAGCGTCACTGGTTACGCCAGGCTTTGTAAGGAATGTGTTTTCTGCAGTGTTCAGTGTTGTTTTAATAATCATTACAACTCTACTGAGTCTTAGCTCCAACACTTCCTTATTGAACTAGTAACATATATTTCTCGTGGGGTACATTGTGAGTAATGAGATTAAAAGCCACAGCTTCTCCCTTCACAGCATGCAAACTTTCTGGTACTCCCTGAAGTAAAGCAGGGCCCTTCACATCTGAGAGGCATTAACAAAGCACAGTTAATCAGTTCTGCATTACATTACAAGCTTCTCTTTAAAATGAAAATACTAGGACTTGTTTAAAAATTAAACATATATGCCTCACTGAGGGATTTTTGCAAAGATTCAATTTCAGATTTCATGGGACCACTGTTGGAAAATTACATCTGTTCTGTAGCTTGAGTTACATATATATACATTTTTTTTTATCAATTATTATGAGCGGAAATCATCAGGGTTATTTTTTTTTATATAGATTTCTTTTTTTTTACCCTCTTACATTTTTGCAGCCATTGTGAGTGGTTATCAATATTCCGATGGTTATCAATATTCCGATGGTTATCAATATTCCGAGTGGTTATCAATATTCCGATGATTATCAATATTCCGATGATTATCAATATTCCGAGTAGATATCAGTATTCTGAGTGGTTATTAATTGAAAGTCTGGAGCTGCTCTTCAGTTCTAGTTGCCTATCACAGATATATCTAAAGAGAGATCAGCCTAAATGTCTTTACAGAATTAAGAGCCAGCGCCATCTAGTGATCTGCAGCTGTGGATCAACGTTCCTTTTGTTCTGGCACTAGCTAATATAAAGACACTACATTACATACGTCATTGGCATGCAACAGGAACTGAAGTGTACCTCCTAAAGTCTCAGTCAAAGCACTGTAGCCTCTATTGCACAGCAGATTTGTGTGGGTACGCCTGACTTGTTGCTGGGAATCTGTGACACTATCACAGCATCATATCCGTACCAGACAGTGAGGTACTGAACACGGATGGTGTTTGGTGTAATACTTGTACCAAAGCCATTGTGTGGCCATTGCTGGTGATACTGTCGTCTGCTAATGGTTCTGCTAGCTGGGGTTTCTTCAGGGTAATGCACTGGGATTGTAAGGGGATGGTGTGCATATAATCCCTTTAACATGTTAGATATTAATTGAAACTGAATTCAGCCTCTTAAAGTTGTGTTAATTACACAATACAACGAGATTTTGTCTGATCTATGCAATTGTCACATCTATACAATCATTGAGTACCAATCAATGACAATCAAACAGCAGCTTCTCTGAGAGTGCGATTCAATATGAAACTGTGGTGAGCTTATCTATTAAAACGGCTTGTCTTTCTGATCTGTGATGTCTTCTTTTTCTTTCATCTGTTTGACATCAAATCCATTAGATTTGCTAATTGCCCTTCTGAAATCTGTGTAATTGACACATTCCTAACAAGTTTCAGGGTGTATACATTAGCACCGCACATCCCTGAGTGTAATGTTCATTAAAAGTTAGTAATTGTCTTTATTTCCAGTCAGATGGGGAGAGGTAGGCTGTAAAGAAAGGTTGTTGAGTTCACACAAGTTGCTGTTTTGAATTAAACTCGCGGTTTTCCAGCTAAAATAATATTAAACATGCTGAATTGGCGGAATGTCAGAGGAGAAACTAATGGTCATTCCAAGAAAGAAAAAACCTGGAATTAACCTTGCATCCGATCAATGCTTACTCAGTGATGCAATGAACACAGATAGTAATTGAAAGGTGCCCTCAGCTAAACTGTAGTCGTCTATTACAGGCCTTCTGAGATTTACAGGAGGTTTGAGTGATTTGACAGAGAGCACAAGCAACAAGTGCCGACAGTCCCCCATTGTAACTCTAACCAAAGAGAATAGCAGCAGCAGAGGAAGGAATGTCCTCTGAAGATGACACTGACTGGCAAGTGCTCTATTATTAGGATTCTACTTGAACAAAGACTCTTCTCAATTCAACGAAGAGGCAGCACACATTAGACTTCCGTCACCTGTCTTATAGGAAAAGGAAGCTGGTGGCTAAAAGGGATTCACAACACAGCGCCCAGCAGTATTCACAACAAACGGCCCGCCTCTGCTCCTCTGCTGTCCTTGTTTTTCAATATAATCCTGATTGTTTTTTTTATTCACCAATTCTGTGGTTGAGGACATGGGGTGGGGGGTGTAAATAAAAACGTGTCAGGTCCAGATCTCGTGATCTCTACATAACGCTTTGAAACGTCATGTTCCTGAGATCATTTATCTCGTGATCTCGACCGAACGCTTTGAAACGTCGAGTTCTTGAGATCATCTATCTCGTGATCTCGACCGAACGCTTTGAAACGTCGAGTTCCTGAGATCATCTATCTCGTGATCTCGACCGAACGCTTTGAAACGTCGAGTTCCTGAGATCATCTATCTCGTGATCTCGACCAAACGCTTTGAAACGTCGAGTTCCTGAGATCATCTATCTCGTGATCTCGACCGAACGCTTTGAAACGTCGAGTTCCTGAGATCATCTATCTCGTGATCTCGACCGAACGCTTTGAAACGTCGAGTTCCTGAGATCATTTCTCTCGTGATCTCGACCGAACGCTTTGAAACGACAAGTTCCTGAGATCATTTCTCTCGTGATCTCGACCGAACGCTTTGAAACGACAAGTTCCTGAGATCATTTCTCTCGTAATCTCGACCGAACGCTTTGAAACGTCGAGTTCCTGAGATCATCTATCTCGTGATCTCGATCTAACGCTTTGAAAAAGTCGAGTTGTCGTGACCTCGACACATTGTTCTATTTTTGGTTTCCACTGTCCATAATGAGCCACCGTAGGATGCCAGTCAGGAAATACATTTCTCAACAAACCAGTGAGGATTCAACTGGTGAAAAGCAGTTTCTTTGATGAGCATCCTAGTTTATTCCGTGCATGCTCCCTCCTGAAACAATGCTGCTGTTTGTATTAATATCAATGGTGTTCCATGGGGACATCCAACATGCATATGCTGTATACATAGCAAATAGATCGAGTGTGTATATTTATGTGGTATCAAACTGGATTCATAATTAATAAAAACGATTCTGAATCACTTCAAAACTGTATATTTAACAGAATTGTGTTTGAAAATATTTTTATTTAGGAAATATCATTTATAAGGTCAAACAATGATCAATTCTGGGGTTCATTTTCTAAAAGTCAAAAATAGGAATGCCTTTATTAGTGTGAGAAACAAATGCATCCTTAGCACTGTTAGACTCCCTTTGTTAGATTTTCAGAAAAAGGAACGCTGTCTCTTTAAGCATTTAAACCAAAAAACCTTAAATGCCCTTTGCAACTGACAGAGCGAGAGCGAGAGCGAGAGAGAGAGAGAGAGAGAGAGAGAGCGAGAGAGAGAGAGAGAGAGAGAGAGAAAAAACACCCTACTCTGATCCCTTCCCCCCGTCGCAAAGCCGTTAGGTTAGATGCCATTATTCATGATGTCATTTTTCAGGTGTCAGTTTGCTGGAAATAGTGTAGAACAGGGAGTCTTGTTGCTAGGAGAGTAACAGCACAGACTGTACTGATTGGCTCTGTGGAGAATCCTCCAGGACCAATAGGATCTCTGCCGTCAAGCGCACCAGCAGACCAGCTTAGTCTGACACAATTAATATGTTTGCAGTGTAAAAGCTAAAGTACATGGAAAGTAAAATGTATTGGTGATGTTGAGAGGGGGGTGGCTCTTGCCATTGCTAGAAATATTACAGTAAGTTCAGCAAGGTTCAAAGTCAGGAGACGGAAGGTGGTTTGCTGGGGTTCAGAAACACAAACTTGAAACATTTAAAATCTCAGCATTTCAAACAGACTTACCTTTCCACACAGCTCAATACTGCATAATCCCGTGGCTCTGATGCACAACTTGCATGATTGCCTATTAGAAGACAATGTAAAAATGAAATAATGCAATTTTAAGATATGTTTGCAAGACATGTAATGTAAAGTATCATCTGCAAAAGACCTTACAAGCACAGCATACTATTTCTGCATCATGGCGTAGTCAATGACACATACAAACCCCTTCGACAGGTTTCTCCCAAAGTCTTCAAAATATGACCAGCAGGTCAAGAACACACCTAACGGATCAAAGAGTAAATAACTTAAAATAGCTGGTTTCACAGACTCTGATTGCACTGATCCAGGATTGTTACTTTTGGTAAGGTAGCCCAAGACTCTTGCTCATTAGGGTCTGTGAAACCAGCCTGCGGTGTTGGAACACTACCTGACTATATGTAAAGGGCAGTGTTATGAGATGCACTGAGAGGAGCTGCAGCCAGGTTATAAAGTCCCCAATCTCTGTTGACAAAACGAGTAGTGCAATTTTGGCACAGGAAAGTTTGCCTTTAAATGTCCAGTAACGGCAATCAATCACCTGTGTGGTTATGCATGAGATTGTAAGGGATGGACAGCGAGCAGGCATGACAAAGTCACCAATGGTTCAGATGGACCTGGGGGAGATGTTGCGTTTCAGGAGTGGGGATTGGGTGACTGGGGTCACAACTCAGCACATCCAGACAGCCGCTACATTTGTTGGATCACTGCAGGACTGTCGGTCTCTACTAACAGACCGGATCTCTACTATTGCTTAAGAACTTCACTGCAGGAAAGCATGTCTTTAAAGTAGAAATGCTACCTTAGTAAGAAAGCTATTTTTGACAGTGTATGATTTACTGTACGTGGGTGCAAACCCAAATCCACTGGATGTATTTTCTGCTCCCAGGCCCCAAAATAGAAATCTAGTAGACGTTTGGGGTTGCAGCTAAAAGCTAAAAGAAGAACCGTGTTGTCATTCCGCTAACAAAAGTAGCTTTGGTCTTCACTGCTTTTTAGAATATATATAATAAATATATATAAATAATAAAATGAATAAAAATAGATCAATGTGCCTCTGTCTACCAAAAAAATGTAATGGTCTTGGCAAAGGTAAAAAGATAGTGTTTTTAATTCAGTTGTGATATCCTAGTTTCTTGCTACCAGGGGCACATGCTGGAGTTCTGTTCTAGCTTGCTCCAGCTGAAATCTCTTGATTTTTCTAGTCCTCATTTTCAAGGAGCACAGAACTAGTGTGTGACTGCGGCAGGGCTGCACATGGAAAAGGTTTTCTTGTTTCATTTCATTTTTGGAGGAAAAGATAAGTTTGTGTTAGATAGGTTAGAATCCCCTGCCTGATAGAAACATGTGTGAACTGTGGCCAGGTGCTAATTGATGTAAAGGTTATCAATTAGCCCTGACCACATGCTATACGATGGAGCTGGGAGACAGTTCCTTTGTTCTACAAGCAGGGATTGAAACAGTCTGAGCAAGACGAAGTGGCTGCAGGAGCCTCGCAGCTGTGTGTAAAAGAGAATGTGCAAAGGTAAAGAAAACAGCCATTGAGGACCTCTGAGTGTACAGATATTAATAACTAAATCAATAATAATTGCATAGACACAGAACCGTTTCATACAAGCGTTGAGAGACCTAGCATCGAATAACTTGGTCCTGAGTTAATATTTTTCTTACCGCATCTCATTTGACTTGCATTCATTCAAATCTAATGACAGAAAGACTGGGCGAATTGTACTGATCAGCATTGCTAAGCAGATGCGGAGCTTGATCTAAGCAAAGCAATTCTCTCAATGCAGTTGTTTGATTTAGGTTTAAACACACATTTACCCAGAATTATCCTTGTTATATAAACAGAACACTCCGTAGACGTTCATAGAGTCCTGTGGTCACGGAGATAGCCATTAAAAACCCAAGAACCCATTCTGAGGCTCATCCGGGATATCCGGCTATCCTCCTTCATGGAATAACTATATGAATATCCATGGTGTATCCTCTATATATCACTGGGAACCTGTTCAATTGTCTGCTGTGATACAAGAGACAGACCATTTCCAAAGCAGACATGCATACCTTTATTTTACAATACTCAGCAAGCTACCTATGTTTCTCTATGTGTTGCTATGTCAGATTTCATTAACTATGGAGTCGGTTTTGGTAATTTTGTGACCACAGGTGGGGTTAGCCCACGTTGAACTGCAAGAGAAAATCACTGCGGCATGTAGTGTTTGTCTTATCGAAATCAAATTCAGTTCTGAAGAGTGGGTTTCAAATTTACTGAGCCAAGATATCTTGGCAGGATTGTGACATTGCAAATGAAAAAACAACACAAGTCTTCACTGCTGCCTGCAGGCATGGCACAAGAAATATAGGAGCTCAAAGTTTGCCTCTTAGAAAAGGAGAATAACTTATTTAAAATGTATGGTGCATTTTCGAAAGAAAAGAAAGGCATACACATGCAATAAAAGTAGGAAGAAAGCTCTCTGGCTGGCTTAGTTGGTAGAGCATTGGATTGCAGGGTCATCAGGTCAAGTCCCACATGAGGCACAAGTGTTAATCCCTCATTTTCAAGAATATTGTTTCATTTATCTTCTAGACCAGGGGTCTCCAACCCAGGTCCTGGAGAGCTACTGTATCTGCTGGGTTTCCTTTCAACCAAGCTCTCAGTTACTTAATTGAACCAATTATTGGCTTAATTAGTCAAGATTAACAGGTGTTCCAGATCTTTAGCCACTCAAGACACCTATAAAACCTGCTGGATAGGGGCTCTCCAGGACCAGGGTTGAGACCCCTGTTCTAAACCTATAAGGTTTGGCTTTGTATCCAGTTCGTCACAAATGAAACCAAGTTGAGAATCACAACTTATCCCCAGGTCCACATCACAAAATGTAGCAGCAGGTGAGCTAGCTATGTTAGTAGAACAGGGGACTATGATTCCCAGGTTAGTGGGTTCAAACCCCATGTTAGGGGCATGTGTTTTCCTTTCATTTTCAAAGATTCTGCCCTTTTTTGACAAACTCAGTTTTACAAAACAGGACGAGGTGTCACAGTGGTCTTAAGCATAACAATAATAATATAAAGAGGTTGATATAAGATCATATATGCAATGCTAGCTTCTTGCAAGGAGCCAAGTAGTGCAGTGTGATAATTCATTAGCATACTGTACTGTTCCTCCTTGGGGGAACTGGGTTCAAATCCAGATGATACTTCCCTTTATTTGTGTACCTTATTGTCAACAAAGAAGCAAGCTCGACCAAAAAAGTGAGATGCACAGTGAGCCAATTCACTGCTGTGTCTTCGAAAATAAAAGAAGGAATTAGTTGGATTTGAACCCAAGGCAAACGACGCAGCATACTAGTGATTTAGCCCACTGTGCCTTCTCACTTCTATGGAAAAACTTGCTTTTTCATTGAATATAAGGTAAATTAACCAAGTCTTTGAAAATAAAGAAATGGATTCAAACTCAGTCCCACAAGAAAGTCCAGCACAGCATGTTGGTGAAAACTAGCCCACTGCACCACCTGACTCCTTGTGACAGACTTGCCTTGCATATGAGATTAACTTCCCTTTTCAGAGCTTGCACACACACAACTTGAGTGTCGATTGAAATGCACAATTGCAGCATTGCATGCGACTCAAAAGAGGAGGGATTATCAAACCCAACCCTATTACACGGTAAGTGGAGGAGGTAAATACCAGGGATACCAGGGTATATTACCAGCAACCACTTAGGGGCTGTTGACCAAAGCAGAATAATATCTTTGATTTATTGGCTTTGCGTGAGTGAAGTGAGCTCTATTAACACTTTCCTTTTCTTTCTGCAGAAGTGGACCCGGAAGGAGACAGAGCGGACTGAGAAAGGGGTCGGAAGAGTCGGGGGAGGGGAAAGGAAGATCATCACGGAACGCTACCCCTTGGAGCAGCGGTTCCCAACCCTGGTCCTGGGGACCCCCTGTGTCTGCTGGTTTTCATTCCAACTGAGCTCTGCTTAATTAGACCTTTTTAATTGTTCTCAGCTCCTAAAAAGTTGCAGATTTCAAGTTACTTATAAAATAATATAGCTAACTTGTTTAAGAGCTGAATATATATATATATATATATATATATATATATATATATATATATATATATTTTTTTTTTTTTTTTTTTTAAAGGTCTAATTAATTAAAGAAGGGTTTAGTTCAGTAATTGAGAGCTCAGTTGTACTGAAAGCCAGCAGACACAGGGGGTCCCCAGGACCAGGGCTGGAGGAAGGACAGCCATTAGGATCGATGATATATTTATTTTTATATAGCACCTTTCATAGTGAACCACCATCACAAAGCACTTTACAGAGGTAGGCTGTGAACTGTGCATGCAGAGTCACTTACAATAGTACAATGATTCAACATCTCATCCGCAGGATGGAGCACAAGGAGGTTAAGTGACTTGCTCAGAGTCACACAGTGAGTCAGTCAGTGGCAAAGGTGGGATTTGAACCCGTGACCTTCTGGATACAAGCCTTGGAACTTAACCACTGGGCCACACTGCCTCCTATCTGCAAGTGGACGTCCATGAAAAGGCTTAAGATGTCAGTTTAAAGTTCTATAGTATGTTTCTGTATTTGTACCTGCAATTATTGCTTGGTTATTTAGAATAAACAGAGCAAGCTTGTTAGGGCAGCAGTGTGGAGTAGTGATTAGGGGCCTCTGGCCTCTTGACCAGAGGGTTGTGGGTTCAATCCCAGGTGGGGATGCTGCTGTACCCTTGAGCAAGGTACTTTACCTAGATTGCTCCAGTAAAAACTGTATTAATGGGTAACTGTATGTAAAAAATAATGTGATAACTTGTAATAATTATAAGTCGCCCTGGATAAGGGTGTCATTGTTTATGCATACATAACCTTTTAGGACGTGTTAGTCTTATTGTTGTTATTACTGTTGTATTAAACATACATATTTAAAGAAATATAAAATGTGTTCATTGCTTTACACAGCTCTTAGTATTTGTTGAGAAAGGGTGTATCGTGTGGTTTGGATTACCAAACATTGCTCCAGTCCAAACTACTGAAGAATATTTAGCGTTATTGTGAAATGGCGCCTCTAGTGGTTGGGATCTTGGGCTGTTGAATCTCTTGCTCAGTGGGTGAGGTTCTAGTGATGAACAGGAATGTTGAGAGGCTTCATTCTTTAAACACGGTGGCGTATTTCTATTCTTTAAACACGCTTCAATTGAATTCATGCAGTACCAAGTGCCTGACTTGACAGATCTGAGACAGGATCTGGCGGCTGATGAAACTGGCACAACATTGTGCTCTTGTCTAGTGAAGAGCCACGCTTTCCTGCACTTGCCAAGTCTGCCATTAATATTTTGGCTTTGCCATACAGTACTGCAAAAATGAAAATAAAGTGTTTTCTCAGCTGAACCTTGTGAGAACAGACGTAAGAAATCAGCTGTCTACAGACATTCTGGATCGAATTCTGACTATCAAGACTGCTGTTAAAACCAGCCCCAGCTTCAGGCAAATGATCCAGTCTGCAAACGTGTCCATGTGTGACCACAAGAAGAAAATAAAAGACCTGAGGAAATGCAAGTACATTTTATATCGTATTTCATGGTTTCACTTTTTAAAAGTGTCAGTAAAAAAAAAGGCAGTCACTGTAAGTCTGTATGTCAGTAAAAACAAAGTCTCAAGGTTGGCAACCCTGACGTACAGTTCAATAGATGCTTGATGGTTATACTGTCCAGCAATATGTATGGGGAAAGAAATACAATTAGACGTTTGAACATAATGTGTGAATGTTTCAGAAGGGAAGCTGCCCGATCCACCAAGTGATCTGTAACACACAGGAGTCACGAGTAGGTCACGGATCCTGTCCCAGTCAGTGAGATGAGGTTAAAATCTCTAAGTGCAGACGAGCCCAGCTCTTCTGAACAGTGGTTAAGATGCTTGCTTGTGGTGTGTGGGGTCACCAGTCCACACACAGCCTCTGCCTTGTTTTATATAGTTAACAGTTTCAGAAGCTAGTTTGAGTTGAAGCTGCTCTTCAGTCATAGCTGCCTGCCAGAGACTCTTCTGTAGTTAAAGTAGGTAATGCACTCAAACATAGAACAGTGTAATGCATTTGACATTTACCTGGGGGTAAACATGTCAAGTACTGAACAGCTTTTAAATAAATAGTCTACCTTTGATCCAAGGAAAGAATGTATACAATCCCTGGTTTCAAATCCAGGGTGTTCTCACCGAAGAGCTGTTTCATTTGATTTGACTCAACTCTTGCCAGTTTAATAAGAAAATGAAATAACTCACTATACAAAAATGCAATAAAATAGGCTTTTTAGATTTGGATAGCTTTTTTTTGTATTGGCAAAAAATATATAAAAAATGGGTAAGCTTCTGTTAACAAAAAAAATAAACTTTGTGGATTTCAAATAAAAGGGAATAACTCATTGTTTAACTAACAGAAAAGGCAAAGCGACCTTTATAAAATCAGCAGTGATAATACAGTATGGAACTGGCTCTTGAAATGTCTCGACTTTTGCCGAGGACAAAGTGTTTTTTTTTTGTTTTATGTGTTTTCACTGGGACTGATAAGGAACCTCAGACTGCCAAGAAAGTATTTTAATTTGATGCAGAGTGAACAGGTACATTAAAACAGCCGTGTCGTTTCTTTTGAGATTCATTTAAGCACTGCATTTTTCATTGCACAACAACAATGAAACATTTTCTGTATAGGGGCGCATTTAATTCAACGAATTTAATGAGCACGAATTTCAAATCTACCAAGGATAAAAAAAATCAAATGAATCAACCAACCAATCTGATGTCATGTATCATGGTCTAAATCAAGGGCTTCTTACAATTACAGTGCACCCTATATACACTGGTGGACTAGCATAGTCTTCCTCAATTCAAAAGTAGACGTTCCAAAATAGCATCAGTGCTTTTCTAGAAAAAGCTGTCTTTAAATCTGTGTTAAAACGTTACAAGACTGACCTGGAACATGAAGGCTGCAAACTCCTACATTAAAGTTACAACAAAAACAAAAACACATTCTAAGGTACATACAGCCTTGTATATAACCCACTCAGCCTGCAAGCATGCAGTATGCAAATACACAATAGTTAAAATGCCATCATTACTCCACTGATGCTTTCAATAATAACAAATCTCAAGGTCTATCCAAATAGTCACTTGTGAAGGCTGCTCCAGAACCTTATATCAAAAGAAAGAGCATTCTATTGGGAGAGACCACAGCAGCTAATCCCAGCCTGGCCATATTCAATGCAAACCGATGGTGCAGCTAAAGCCATTTCCACTTACTACACCCCACACTGAAATGTCCTGGCCAGGACAGAAGAGGAGTCAATGTGGACAAGCTCCTCATACAGCTTACACTGATCATGTATAGAACCCATTGCCTATCGCCACTTTATATGAAAAGAATGAGACTAGATAGTTTCAAAGTACATTGCTGGACTTGCGTAAACGGGTCTGACAAAAGTAGCACAACAGAGCACACAGAAGAGGGCACACAAACATGTCTGTTTACAGCTTGTTTATGGTTTCAATCAGGACAATGTGTCATGCATGTGCAGTTTGTAAGACTGTATTGTATTGCTTGAATGAAAGCTACAATCAAGGCCGTCCCAAGCACTATATTTGGAGTTCCAAAGACAACAAGCATATTTCTTGTATAAACACTGTGTTTTGCTTTGTTTCCAGGTCAGTGGTGATAAAGTCAACTCTGTTTATTGTCACGACTGCTGTTCAGTCCCTTTGAAGTGAAATAAGAGAATCAATGCCAGTGAACCCTTTTGCATAAGCAATGCATCCTGTGGAGGGCCAGCTCAGCTACACAAGAGTATATTACAGGTTTCGATTTTAGGGTCTCTTGTAAAAAAAGTCATTTTTAGAACCGCAAGCCTTTTAAAAAGGAGGACGCACAGCTATCCTGATTCATTCAAAAACGACTGCTGGACACAACGAGATACTTTTCGTTATGTCCAGCAGCTAATTAATACCAGCGTCACACAAATCTTTCTCAAGAGATTTGATTATTCTAAATGTTTTCATTAAAATCCAGCTGTCCCCCCATGGTGTGTGTTTTGGTGTTTGTGTTTAAGGTGTGAAGGTGCTTTAACTAGGAGTCCAGGAGCTGCTCTTCAGTTTTAATTGTTAATCATGACAAAGTGTCTTCATATTCGTATCAGCCAGCGCCATCTAGTGCACAGCAGTGTATTGCCAGCAAAACATACTTTATCAAAAGTGTCAGATCACTGGATGGTGCTGGCTTTTACTTCCATAAATATTTGGCTGATGTTCCCTCATTATATATTATATGACGGGCAACTAGAATTGAGCTGAATGAAAAACAAAAAGCATATCTGAATGAAAAACTATTTATTGGATTCATGGAACCTTGGTTACCTTTAATTAAAATCCGTTAAAGCAGAGATTAAATTAGTTACAATAAATAGCACAGGAATTAAAGCGTGCAACTATGAAACATTAAACTAAAAATAAAAAGGTCAAATTTAAGAATACTAGCCTATTTTTATTACTAATGTTTTAATATACTTTTCAATTACTTTATATTAATTTTAAAAAAAAAATTACATTTACAAATTACTTAAATCTCTATAAAATAATAAGATGCCTACTTATTTCAAATAACTTATTTTAAATGATAATAACTATGAATTTGGCCGACTGCAATCAGTTTTAATTGAGAGAGGGAACGACACCACTCCAAAAAAACCTGCATTCGAAGTTCAGTAAGCTTTAAGCTCAAAGTTATGTTTCTTTTGTTATAAAATGATCATCTGGAACAAATAGAAGACTGAGGCTAGCAGAGATTTGAAATGTACCTGGCATCCAGTATTTCAAATGGTGCCTCACAGTGCTCAGACTGCCATCTTGTGGACAGTCGGGGAATGACGAGCAGCAGGGCACAGGGGCCCCCTGTTAGATCAATAGGATTCCTGCTTCCTCCCAATCGGCTTCCTGTACAGTGCAGACCCATAGCAACCAGGGGCCCACAGGAAAGGTATGCAGCGTCGGAGCATGAAGTTCAAGGCCAGACTTTTTTTCCCCAAACAATTCCCTCAGTTTTTAGAGAGTAACCCTCGATACAGGAGTGTCTTTTTGGATATTTCTGGAACAGATATACTCAGCAAGGCTTTTAAACCGTTTGCTGTGTTCCTTGTGTTTGGCTAGGTTCAGCTGAATAAGTATACAGAACGGCACTGGCATGCTCTCTCAAGACGACCATTTCATCAGCTGGCACTCTCATATAAATGTCTAAATGTGAACTCTGCCATATGTGGCTTCTTTACTCCCATTGTCCAGCTCTCCAGTTGTTCTTTAAGAAAGCAAAGAAAGTCCATAAAAGACCAACATAGGCTTTGTATGAGCACTACATAAACTTCAATCCGTATCCATCTATATACGGACAGTTTACTCAGTACTAGTAATATATAGTGAATAACAAATACTAATATTAAAATCAAATTAAAAAAAAACACCTACAAATCATATTACTGAATCCACATACAGAAAGAGCATACCTTTCAATAATGTAGATTCAAGGTTACCTTGGTGAACAGTTTTTTTTTTTCAAACTGCCTTGTTCAATATAAACTAGCCGATTGAATTTGGAACACTCTCTATTTTTGTCTTAAAAGGAAGGTTGCCATCTGTCCCTGTTTTCCCTGGATTGTCCCAGTTTTGAGGAAGGTGTCCCGGGATTTCAATATGCTTTCCTGGGACACAGAAAGGTCATGGATTTTAATCTTCCACGACCATGTACAGTAGATACGATCTCTACAGCAGCACCGCAATGCCAGTCCCAGAAATCGAACTGATCTAAGCTCGTGTGCAAATTTCACGTGTCTGAATTTCCGAGCAATAGTTTGGTTTATAAAGAGCAACAGAGGACATCTGGTCTGTGTCGTGAAAGTTCTGCATGATTGCGTTGACAGCTAAGGCAGGGACGATTTTGTGCTTTTGCTCTTTTCCCAGGCAGCTCCTAAATAAAACGTCAAAACCTGGTACACTTTGGTATTTGTTTCTGAGCTGCAAGCTGGGGCTAGCACGTGTTAAATGTGTGGTCTATGTAAAAGGACCCCCCACAGAATACTGCAACACTGGAAACAGAGCCGGGTTAGTGAAGTGAGGGGCCAGTTCAGGACAACATCTGCTTCAAAGTCACAAGCAAACATACAGTACTTCACAGCACTACTGCAATAAACTGTAGTATAGCGTGTGTTTTAATAAAGCTTGATTAACCACAGTGTATAGGCAACAAGCTCAAGTGTGTCATCCTAAACTAATGGATCAAAGTGCTGTGCAATGGGTGTCTTATTTCAATCCCTGTGATGCACTGCGAGTACGGCTCACCTCTTGGTAAGATAAAGTTAAAAGCTCTATAGGTGTTACGCACAGTGGTTAAGCTGATTGCTGGAGGTGCATGGACACGGTTCTGCACCCAGCCTCTGCACAGTTACGCACTGATCCTACAAAATGATTTTCTTATTCGTTTATTTAGCAGAAGCCTTTATCCAAGGCGACTTACAGAGACTAGGGTGTGTGAACAATGCATCAGCTGCAGAGTCACTTACAACGTCACACCCGATAAGACGGAGCACAAGGAGGTTCAGTGACTTGCTCAGGGTCACACACAGTGAGTCAGTGAGTAAGCTGGGATTTGAACCGGGCGACCTCCTGGTTACAAGCCCTTTACCCACTGGACCACACAGCCTCCTCCAGTAATCAACTTGTAATTACTGTCATCATGAATGCAACCCCCGTAAAAGAACACAAAGACACTTTTCTACATTATATGCCAGAAAGGATGGCTTTAATGTTCAAGGCATGCTGTTTTTAAGTTGGCGTGTCTTAAATGTAGGGTAATTAACTTTCCATAAACAACCCTGACAGTGAATACGTTTTGGTCGATTCTTACATCTGTTATAAATATGCCAATAGCAGAGTGGGAATGACATGTGGCCAATGCTTCTTGTAGCCCCAGTCAATGCATAAATAAATAGAATTTAATGTTAAATCAACGTCAGGATTCTTAAAAGCACAGTGTAACATTTGCGGTGACCGAACGGACCGCAGCTGGCAAATGACTTCGTATTTTCACTTTCCGAATGGCAGCGCTCGCAATCCGTTTGGTACTGTATCTTGGAAGTAATCCATTCTTTGACTGCTCAGTGTTGGATGTTAAACACACGCATGCCAGCAGCCGTAGAGGTGGAAAGCAAGCAAGCCAGCCAATTGTTTTGAAAAAAAAAAAAATACGACCTGTTTGAAAATTACAATTGGGTCACTGTTATAAGCCCTGCATTAGCAGATCACAGCATTGGCAATACAATGGATTTGGAACACAATAGGGTGCTGTAGTTTGTCAGTCTGTACTGGCTCTAACTTGTCCTCAAGACACCTTAGCTATCAAAATAATTCTATTAGTTGCATCAGTCTCAGATGTGCAGTTTTGAAAGAAACACATTAGTGTTTTTATTGTACTGCTTAAAAGAAGTTCTCAGGTTTCCATGTCTTACTTCAGATGACGATGGAAGTGCAATCCTGTTTAAAGCTTGCAAACAGAGAACAGTGTACCAGATCTCACGGTTCTGTTTTACTAACAACAGGTTAACGTTTAAGGAATTATTTTGTTCACTGCAAATACGTTCAATATTCCATTTCAGACGCTCAAAGCCAGGTAGATTCAGATTTAAGAGTTAGCCAGATGTTCATGTCAGCCCGACCAGACTGGTGGAAAACATTCAGCAGTGCCACAGCTCTCCGTGAATCCAGTGCTGTTGTCTGCGGTTGACTCGTGAAAACTCAAAATAAAACGGTGACTTGCTATTAAAAACAAACAAACAAAAATGTGGTTTAGTAACCAAAGCACAGACTCCTGGTCACATTTCATGTTTGTTTAATGGTGGTTTTAGAGCTAAAAACACAGTCACAGAATTGGGTTACGAAAAGTCAAGACACGAACAAAATGAGCCACGAGTAATTCAATAGAAGACTCAGTTTGGCAAAACTATACTTCGATAGAATAAATAGGTTGTACAAAGCTAGATAATTCTCTCACCAACGTATCATTCATGTCAGCAAGGTTCACAGCAATATTTCTTCCTCTAATGACCATTACAAGATGCTTCCAGTTAGTTCCCCACAAGAGCTCAATGCAACACTAATTTGATTATTAGTCTCGCCTTCAACACCTGTGTAAGTTTTCCTGTAATGGGAAAAAAAAAACACATTGAAGACTCATTGCATCTCATTAGCAGCAGCAATGAACTAAACCAGTGCATCGCAAGGCAATTGTCAGCTGAGAAGCTGGCACAGCTATTGAAGGCGAGACAAATAATCAAATTGGTCTCACATTGAGAAAACAAGCCCTTGAGAGGAACTACCCAGAAGCATGGCTTAATGGTCTTGAACAGAGAACATATTGCTGTGAACTAATTAAAAGAAGTTTCAAGGATGCAGCGACTTAAGCAATAGAAGACGCGCCACTGGTTAGATCATGAAAATTGATGGCACTATATTTTTAAATGTCTAGATTTTTTTTTTAATAGTAAAACAAACAATTTTATTAACAGTGGCTGCTAGTCAACCTATTCAACGATTTTCACCTCAACCGTTCAGCTTTCAAAGCAGTAGTCACACTACCCCCCCCCCCCCCCCCCCTCCAGTCTGTATAGTCACTGCAGTTTTTCTCCAGAATGTATTCTGACTTGGCTGGAGTCCCCAGATATTCTGTTAGACTGTCTTGACCTCACATAGCCTCTACTATAGATGTACGCGTCTGAATGCAAGCCAATGTTTTTAAAGTCGCCTCCACCCTGTAATGAAAGGTGCATGCCATTTCCTGTATTTGTGGTCAGCAACCACTAAATACCACGTCTGTGACTTCCCAGAAAAAGCCAGCTTGATTTGAATGGAGTGTTTCACTTACAGTACCGGAGCACAGTGTGAGGAACAAGAATGGAAGTCTGTGTTGACCTTTAACACCGGTCCAAGGGGACTTACCAATCATGACTGAACTGACTTACAACAGGGAGATGCATCACACACATGCACGCACACGCAAGTTTCAATTTGCAGAATAAATCCGTGCCAACCTATTTACACATTTTTTTTGTCCAACCCCTACATATCCAATATTTTTCTAAGTAAAATACATAACACTTAGTGAGCAATACATTTAATGTCAAAGGGTTAAAGTAATTCTTACAGGTTTATGCGTTGCAACAAAAAAAAGGCATATTTTTACAGGACACCAGATAAAGTGAATTTTATTCAGTGAAAAAAGAAAAAAATAAAGCACAAATCAGTACATTCGAGAAGAGGAAGTCCTTCAATATTCTGTGCAGCAGAGCGATTACAAAATAAACACACATACAATCGTATTCTTTAAAACCTGTAACACAGTAGTAGTGCAAATCGAGTTGAACATAAATACAAAATGTACAACAGAACAGAACAGCAGAAAGAAAAAACAACAACTTCTTTCCAACTTTCTTAAAGACAATCTTTTTAAAACCGAAAGGTATTCACTGTTTAGCAAGATTAATGACACACCGATTTAGATATTGAAGACTGTAGACCTTTTTAAAATCATGACAATTGTCGTTTTTGAAGTCTTATCACAAAGGGGTGACAAATACTTCTAATAAAAAAATAAAAACTCATCCTGTTCGTTACAGAACAGAATGTGCTTATCAGAACTGTTGCTCAATATGTATTTCAATTAGATGGGATTAGATTAGGGCATTACAATTTTTAGGAGAATCTTTCAAATGTAATTTGATTAAACATATTGCCAAAATATGGGCACACAAGTGTATGTTTTGTGTTTTTTTTAAATGAACCTTATTTCCAGCACAATGCAAAAAAGACAAGCAATACATTTCCTAGCTGTAGATCTGCCATTAGCTCTTGCTCATGGTTTTCCCATTGGTTACCTATAATTGTCATGAGTAAAATAAGTTCGATAGACCCGATCAACATAGAGATTTGCAAAGGACCAGCCAAATTGTCCCTTTTGTTCTAGCTTGAATATACAGACACAAAGTTATCATATATTACATGCAAACTACACCCCGAAAGAACAGAAATATACCCACAGCTCGAACACAACGTAACTTTTGATTTATAATTTTAAATACAAAAGAACTCAATTTGAACAAAACGCTGTATAACATGATATTATATATATATATATATATATATATATATATATATATATATATATATATATATATATATATATATATATATATATATTATTTATTTATTTATTTATTTATTTATTTATTTATTTTTTAAAAGGACTCACAACAAGGTTTTCAAACTTTAATTCCAAACCATTTCATGAATTCAATCTGAATAGACATTTCTCTCTGATGTCTGCAGGTATCCATGCTAGTTTTTGCTTTGTTGAGGGACAGACAGGCGAATGAGAGGTGTGTGAATTGTAGCTAATAAATGATTTTAAAACCTTGGTTCCTACATCTAAGACTTCCGTGTGTGTTAAAAAAAAAAGAAAAAGGGTCTAAATCTCATGGAATCTTTTGTAACCGTATCCCCGATATTAATAAGTAAGATCACGTTTTTAATTTTGTGATATAGCGCAGCCGTGACATGCTGTGAAAGTTTTTTACGCAGAACGCATTTACTATTAACTACATTAGAACCTGCTGGAGTTAAAACCTGGACTGGATCTCAAGGACCAGAGTTGAGTACCACTGACTTAGACCAGCCAACCAGCAGAAGTGCATTAAACAAAATGTTAGGCTGTGGCAATAGACTTCTTTTAACATTTTTCAAACCGTTTGTTTGCCATTCATCAAACAGGATTAAAACGTACTGCTGCTGTTGAAAGCGTTTGCGTACCGTTGGGCATGGAATACTGCTTCGACAGCCTTTTTCTTATCGTTTTCTATTGTGCCCTCTCCCCTTGACCTGCGGAAAAGCATTTCTTGCACTGCAGCACTCGAATGACACATACAAATACAGTGCGTCGTAAGGCATATATGGCAAACCGTGTACCGTAAGATTATATAAAGAGGGAGCAGCCCTGTGGAGGATCGCACTGCTGAAGTGATAGGCGACAGGTAAACGTCCCTGGCTGTTTTTTAAACATCTAGGAATGGGAGCAAGGAAATACAAAAATAAAATGCTGTAAAAGGTCTGAGCATTTAGGAGGAAGCTTCCCAGCATCCCTGGAGGCTTTAGGAACGCTAAAACAAAGTTTATCTTGACTAATGTGTTGCCCTTGTTTAGAGTCGCTTTGTCCATCATGTTCCGTTTCTAAAAGCATGTCTTCTCTCCTGGTGCAGCAGCTACAACTCACGGAACAAACGGGCCGTTTCTTATATCCCCTAGTGTTGCAGGGGGACAGGTTAACGGTTACACTCTGGTGCAACGCTGTATCTCTGTAGGTACGCTTTGATCTTTAAGTTTTAAAACGCCACCTTGATTTGATGATGGAAAAATGACCGAGAATGTAAAGAGACAGGACACACTGGTTAAGAATCTGTGAAATTCAATCCCAGTAAGACAAGGCGAGTTGAAGTTCTGGGATCAGTGTGCTCAAGGAACTGGACGCACATTAATTGGAATGATAAAATGAAAATCCAATTAACACAGACCTCCAATAATTCTCAGCCTTAGTGGCAAATTAAATCATTTTCAATAGCGAATGCAATCTGTACAGTAAAACAGGGAAAATATTGGTTGTTTTATATATTCAAAAAAAACAAAGTACCAAAAAAAATGGTTTATAAAAACCAAAAGCAAAGAAATATGCCCCTGTAAGACGGCCATGGCTTTTGACACATTCAAAAAGGGTGTGTCGAATTTGAATGGGATTGTACCGTTCAATACGCAACGCAGTCTGGGACTGTACAATAAACCCATCACCTCACAGTGGTGAACAACACAGATCAAAGCAATACATTCATAATGAAACTGAAAACAAAAAAAACAGCTTCCAGTTAAAATGGCTCTTATACACAGACACAATACACAGAATATAAACAACCGCACAACAGTGTGAGGGGAAATTCAAAAAGAAGCTTTTTCTGTTTTTTTGCAAGCTTAAAAATCACCCATCTCTCAGCCCTCCGATACACGTTAAACTGAGTGTGGTCTTAGCATTCTGTTTGCTGACAGTCAGGCTTATAAATTCAACACCAAAGGTACTCTTACTTTTGTACTTGGTACTTTTACGTGCCATTTTCACTTGAAATCTCTGGTGCTATGTTAAAGAAATCTGTTTGCAAGCCTTGCTTTCACATTGCAAGTCCATTGTCACCTGGAGGGTTAAAGTGTCCCTCAGGTTAACTACTGTAAGCCGACAGGAGGGGACAGCATTGCATTTGGTTTCTGAATTGGAGCTCCAAAACATAAACGTTGTTAAACAGCTTAAGACATTTTGAAATGGGCAGAAAGTTTCTTGTAAAAATATCCATTTTACAACAGTTAAGAAGCAGCTACAGAATGCATTTTGCTTTCCGTTCTTTTCGACCAACAGAAACTGCATGAGACACAACCCTTTAAAAGCTCAGTTTTACGTGTATCAACAGCTTTCGTACCTTTGATTATTATTATTTTGTTTTTCGATGGGCGTTTAAAAGATATTGGTCCGTTTATGCTTCTTACTGAACGAAAAAATGCTGCATGTCTACGACCAGGTCACAAGGTCTTGCGTTCGGTTTATTTGAACCGGTTCATGCATTAAGCACTCTTTGTAACTTAACTGTGTAAGAATATAAGACAGAACCATTTCATTCGAAACTTATTTTCTTCACAGTAACATTTTATAAAGTCCTTTCCCCCCCCCCCCCCCACCACCAAATATAAAAAAATAAGTTATTGCGCATCAGAAAAGTGCATCGTATTTTAAAAATATTTCTTTCTTTTTCTAAATTTTATTTATTACTACTACGAACCCCAGAACTAGCTTCTAGATAGTTCGAAGGTCCCAGATTGTTTTCTAGAGGTTTGGTATACAGCGCTACGCTTCGATACGCTATCACCATTGGCACATGGTCACGAAAAAAGAAAACAATGAACACGAACGAGAGCGAGGCGTGGTCTTCACGCGATCACCATGGGAACATCGTCTGAGAATCCACTGATCATTGGGGCGTCTTCATCGTCATCCCCTGAAAGAGAGAACATGGATTCTCAAACAGTCACTTCCAATGTCATTCGAATGACTGTTGTACATCTCTCGACATGTTTAGGAGGATTTAGAGATACCCTGTTTCTCTAAACCAGCCTGTACCCGGCTTTGAGAGAGAGAGAGAGAGAGAGAGAGAGAGAGAGAGAGAGAGAAAAAAACAGACACACAGACAGAGAGAAACACACAGACAGACAGAGAGAGAGAGAAACAGACACACAGACAGACAATCACAGAAGAGCTCGTTTTCAGAGCGCCTTACCCAGCTCGTCCCCTGAAGAGAAGATGGCCGATCCCAGTCTGGAGTTGTAGTGGCTGTTGGCGAAAGCTGTGAAGCTGTGCTGCAGCCGCCGGTGTCGAACAAACAGGACGATGAAGCCCACCCCCACCGCCACCAGCAGCAGGAACAACACGGGCACCACGATGGCAGCCACGTCGCTGGACTTCGCAGCCTTGGAGGAGGAGGGCAGTGCGCCTGGAGACAACAAAGCCGGTCATCGGCAGAGCTCGCTTTCTTTCCAACACCCTGTCAACCTCTGCTTTTCAAACACATGACTTGCACTCGACACTTCAGACTGTATACCCAAGCGTCGTGCTTGCCTTTCAGACTGCTGACCCACACTGTCTGCTTCCTGACAGCGACGAGTCGAATACAACAGCAGGGACTTTCTCCAGTTCTATACCAGACCCGAGGACAATTCATTGCAATTGTGCAATTCGCAAGTCACTGCAAAAACAACGTTAGCTGAATCTTGGCACCCCTGCATAACTGTAACTAATTGCAATTGAACAAAATGGCATTCTGCGAGATCCCAGGTGTGTTCTCCACCACCCACATGGGTCTCTGATTCCTACACTCTGGTGACCGGTGCAAGCCTTACCTGTTCCTAGCTCGTCATACAGCAGCAGGGCTGGTGCTCCGCACAGCTGTTCGTTGTACAGACACCTGGCTTGCACAGAGAAGGTGTAGTTGTGGCCCAGCTTCAGGTTGTCGATTTTGAAGTAGTATTCGGTTGTGTTTCCCAGACAGGTGGTGGTGTTGGTCACGCTGTCATGCATGTGGATCTCATAGCCCTGGGATGCAGACGACACATCAAAACACACACAGGAAGAAAAGCCAGGATCCACAGCACACAGTGTGCAGTGCCGGGGTTTTCATTAAAAACATGCTCAGCACAACGCACTAGCTCTTTAATATAAAATAAACGCATTCAGGGATGGCACATGAGCTAATCTACTGATGAGCTCCGGTAATACTTGTGCTACTGCTGTCAATCTTCTGCGTGTCTGGGGGAAGCTGTCAAACACAGTTTGAGTCAGATCGCAGATTCCACTCAACCTCCTGACTACATTCACTTTTCTTTTAGTTTTTATTTCTAGCACCACTCTCTGGTAAGGCTCAAAGCGTTTCATTAACCTGCCCGTTCAAAACAAGCAAAGCTGCAGCTGGCGAGCGTTGAGGTCTCTCTCTCTGGTCTCTAGTTCATGGCAAGGCTGCCCTGGGTCTTAAAGAGAAGTGCGTTGTTCAGATGACGTTGCGATACTGAAAGCTCCTCCTCTTACCCGGCTCTCGTTGAAGCTCTTCTCTTTCACAGCTAAGCTCTTCCAGAACAGAAAGATGTGGTCGTTTTCTGAAATGATCTTCAGGGATTCTGGTGCCGAGAGTGGAACTAACATAGGAAATAAAAAGAGCCATCACCAGACTTCTACAATTAGAAATACAATTACAACTGCAGCAGAATTGTTTGCAGAAATTGCAATTACAGTTACAATTATTCTGCAGTAATTACAATTATACTAAAAAGCAATAAAGAACTAACATGCTTACTATATTTATTCTAAATAACCAGGCAATAAATCACAGGTACAAATACAGAAACATACTATGTAATGGCGTCACTAAAAGTGGCTGAAAAATGCAAGAAAAAATGATTGATAATTGATACCTGTATTGAGGATGAAGCTGGCCTCTTTGCTCATGTTTGACAGGCGTACAGAGATGCTGTACCTGCCTCCTGGCTCCAGTGATTTCACACAGTACTCCACCGTGTTGTTGCTCGTGGTCACCTTGTAGCTGCGCTCCAGCATCCTGATGGTGTCCCTCACCTGAACGGCATAGGTCTGGACAGAGAACACAAGCAGGGTTCATCAATCAAACAAGGTCGTTGAGTCAGGACCTGACTTCAACCTCTGTGAGCACGACTGGGTTTCACAGCTAAGACTGGGGGAGACTAGGAAACGCCATCACAGCCAGAGAGGAGCAAGGATGCATTAAAACAAAAAATAAAAAAAGGTTACAAGTTTAAGTTTGAAAGAGGATAGGTGTAAATTGTTTTTGCGTATTAAAAAGGTTGATCCTAGCAATAACCACAACATCCGTCCATTTGTGGATATCGTAACTAAAGACCTGACCGCTCAGAGAATTTATCCATATATATAATTTTTTTTAAAACAAGAGCAGAGTGTAAATAAGAGACACCTTGTTTAGTTTATTTACATACTGTACAACAAAAAGTGTGTTGTCTGGGTGTCTAAGTATAAAGGCAAATACAGCTCTGAGTAAAACCTGAAATGGGTCAAACAGCTACGCCATAGGAATCTTATTTCTATCCCAGGCCAGCACTTTGAATACGCGGAGCTGACTTGTATTACTGAAATGAGATGTGCACAGTGCTGTCAGATGTTAGCTCAGGGAGTCTGGGCTCTGTGGTGACCTACCAGGCTCTGGTTGGGATAGTCGTACGGGGGCTGCCACTTCAGCACGGCCTGGCTCTTCCCCACACTGACCCCGTGAAGCTGGCGGGGGGGCAGCCTGTTGTTGGGAATCATCTTCACCACCACGTACTCCGAGGGGGGCCCCAGGTAGGGTTGGGTCACACGCACCTGTGGAAGGAGGAGACGAGGAGAACAGCAACGTCAGCATTGAGTCTGCTCTCTATCTCTCTCTCCCCCCACTTCTAGTCAACCCAGAGCTCCAGCAGAGACACGGCTGCACTGAGCCATGCTTGGAGCTGGAACTATCAGTACTGTTAGTAGCAATAGCAGAAATAGTGTTCATTGTAGAACGAATAGCATTTGTAGTATCACTAGCAGTAGTAATAGTATATTAACAGTAGTAGTAGTAATAATAGAACTGTATAATTATCTGTACCGAACTACAATGAACTATCGGAGCTACTTACCAGAAAGAGGAACTGCTCATCACTGTCCACAGTCACGGTGAGGTTGTGGAAAGTTGTAGAGTTGGTCTTTGGATTTTTATACAATTCAAAGAAGGAAGTAGCAAAGAAGACACCGTAAACCTAGAGAGAATAAACAAACACACACAAAACGGAAAGGAGCGTTAAATGCGAGCGATGTTAAACGCGGTGTGATAATAACCGAAGCGAGGGTACCAGGAGCTGGTTCCCATTGACTCCTATTACATGCCGCCTGGGCAGGTTCAATGTGTTGATAAGAAGCAGAGGGTAACAGTAACAGGAGTGATGCTAAGATGGATTGACTGTAAACGTGTCACCACATCCAGAATAAGGCATGGCTAGGCAAGGATTCAGCTCCACAAAAAGCCGTTGAAAACCGCCGATTCTACTGCTTGTTTGAGCTGAAAATACAAACATCATCATATACAGCTGGTCTATTGCAGAGTGAAAATGAAATAAAAACAATAGTATTAGGAATATTTTCACGTGAACATTTCTATTTTCTTTGACTTTAAAATGTGGATTCCAGATTGTTCAAGTACCACAATAAAGCTACAGCAGAGCTTCCCCAGCAGCTTCCTGTGCAGGTCAGTCTCACTCACTGCCAGGGTCACAGCCTCAATCTGGTTTCCCACGGAAGAGAGAATGACCTGCAGTTGAGGGGGTTACACAGTACCAGAGAGGATCAGCTCAGAACCAGCAAGGGCACAGCCTGACCCAAGGGCAGCCGGCAGAGAGATCCAAGCCACTGAGCAGACATGAAGGGTGTCAATCACGGCACTGTTGGACCTGCACCGAATCACTTATAAGCCCCCTTATTGGAAAAGTGTGCTGATAAGTGAATCAAATGATATTGCATTTGTAATACTGAAGTTATGAACTTCAATTTGTTATTTCATTATACATGAAATCTATCTGTATAATTGAATAATTCCAAGGCGAAATTTGAAAGACAATAGATACGTTTCCTGTCCAACTCAATCGCTTTCCTAGTGGTTTCCTGGATATCCCGTTGTCTTTGTGGCGAAACCTGACCAATATCATGTTTTTACCATGTTTCAGTGAAGAACACGAGCCAGCTAGAAAGTGATTTATTAGGGGATTTTGTGATTTTAAAAGGCTTGCCTATCAGCAAATGGAAACAAAAAGATAATCTGCTCCCAAATGGACAATCAGTTTATCTGTAGAATAAGCACAGTGATGCGAAAATCTGCTTATCAACTTCACAGCTGCAATCTGTGTTTAAAAGTGGTGTTTTCTTTGCTGGAATACACCTTGTGACAGCTGTGCAAATATCTCTACAGGAAGTACTGGAGCTGCCAGCACCTCCACAAGGACGTTCCCTCTCTTTCTCGTGATTGTGAACGCGGGTGGTTTGACAGTACTGGAGCTGCCAGCACCTCCACAAGGACGTTCTCTCTCTTTCTCGTGATTGTGAACGCGGGTGGTTTGACAGTACTGGAGCTGCCAGCACCTCCACAAGGACGTTCTCTCTCTTTCTCGTGCTTGTGAACGCAGGTGGTTTGACAGTACAGGGGTTTGAAGTGCAATTATCAACAGCCGTGCAGCAGCGTTGCTAGGATACCGAGAAGTGGTTTCCTCCCCCAGGTTATTAAGTCTCACAGTCAATGTTGTAATGATACAGCAGGGCTTGTTTAATGTAGTAAAGGTGTTTATAAATAAATAAATAAATAAATAAAACTACGCGATGACAAACATGACATTTGATGTCGCTTTTAAACTGAAAATGAAGGGCGATTTTCAATACAGGAAAGTGTCCTCATCCAGTATTATCCCCCACCCGAGACTCTGACTCACCACGTCCTCGGGACCAGTCCAGCTGCAGTCCACGGTGTTCTGGTTGACAGCCCTGGCTTTGAGCAGCGGAGGGGACGGTTGTTGATTTGTGGTCTGCAATCGGGTGAAGGAGGTGGGGCTGTCTCCCAGCGTGGTTACAGCCCATACAGCAACCTCATAGACTGTTCCTGGGGTCAAATGCTCCACTAGGGAAAACAAAACAGTGCAGAATCTTAGGAGAACAGCCTCGCGAATCAAACTTTACTACTTATGTTTTTAAAAAAGGACTGTCCAAACATCCCCAAATGTCTGGGACACAACCAGGAGCCCCGCTCTGGTTACAGCTACAATTCCACTGTCACTGTGAGCACTCACAGCAGTCTGTTTAAATTCACTGGAGCTAACGACATAGTTCTATAAATCTTTTAAACCGTTTTGCACTTCGCTACACAGGTCTGAAATGTGTACTTAAATATTATCATTATTTTTTTTAAAGAAAGCCCGTTATAGCAAACCTGTATTTTCATTTTTAAAACTTGGGTACTACACGAAGTTCTCAGTTTGCTTGTCTTGCCTTCCAGGAAGTCTTTTACTGCTCCTTGGTTATTTGACCCCATCAGTATCTTCTGGGGCATGTTATTGGCTGAAAGCATGTCAGTCAATATGGGAAGCAGTGGATTGGTTATTGACAGGAAAGAAGCCAGTGACAGACAATCTCATCCTCCAAGTGAAATGAGCCAGAACGTCTTGTAAACAGAGATGTCTTTAACCGAGCATAGCAACAGATACAGATAACGAAAACACATGGTTTCCAAAAAAAGTTTTTTGCTCACTTGAGAACGTCATTTACTCTTCAAAGGACGGATGCATACCTGATAGCGAAATTGTCTGGGGCTTGACCGTTTGAGTTTTGTTCTCTCTGACATGTGCATCAAACACCCAAGAGACATCCACCACATAATGTTCCACCTGGGAAGAGAATATTACAGCTGTGAATATGAGGAGTGGCTTCAAAACAGGATCAAACAATAGCAAAACCCGCCTCGTGCTGTACGGCACGCGGTTTTTCAGTGGTCATTCCCTTAGGTTACGTTCCTCTCTCAAAGTATGAAGCTTAACACAACCTAAAAAACATCTACAATATTGTACTTTGAGTACCGGTGCTTGCAAACGGCGAGTTTGAATCAAAGTCTCGTAGCAAATGCGTGTGCAATGTTCAGTTTTGTCATTTCTGATGCCAATTACTAATTGAACCAGACACTTTACAATCTCAACATTACCCACTAATAGTTGATTCCAACACACTCAAAAAGTTTAACACAATTCAAACTAACCTGTACTTTGGAGTCCAGCTTTATACTCAAGGTGATTGAGTTGTCTGTGGTGCTGTTGATGTACACCCTTGGACAGGGGAGTGCTGAAAGACAGCAGGTGATATGATACCCACACTTACAGATGCAGGAACTCCAAATATCCAGAAGATGGTACTAATGTGCTACAAAGAGATTCTTGTCCAAACATCACTATTATTACTGCAGTTTGAACAAATGACCACTAGGGGGAAGCCTGGTGAACAATGTTCAACAACAGAACACATCAGAGAATGCTCATTAAAAGGTAAGATTTAAAAAATGGAAATGGTATGAAGTGGGGTAGCACTGATTAGTCGACTAGTCAAATAGAAAAGTGACAGCTGACCTAAGAAACTGGTAAAGAAATACAGTGCACAAACAGCAGTGTTACAAAACAGATCAATATTTCAACTATCAATAAATTATGGAATGTCCTTACCAAGTTTCATCCCAATCGGATAAGTGCTCCTACAGATGCATGACAGACGCCACGTACAGACTTGCACTCTTTTTACTGCGTAACAAGAATAATAATGCGTACTTAATGCTAAGCATGCTTACCTTTGCAATTTTTGACCTTGATTGATCTGGATGCGCTCCAGTTTCCGATGCCCCTGCTGGTAACGGCAGCCACCTGCGACCGGGGGGGACAGAGGGTTGAAATCACACTGAAGTGGAAGACAGTTCTTTGTACAAATTAAAGTACTGTGGTGTTCACGGTGACCTGGGATTGGTGTCAGGTTTAACACAAAGGGGTTCTTTCTGCTTGGAGCAGAATTCGTTCTCAAGCACTATCAATGTTACAAAACTCGCAAAAGTCAACCCTGATTGATCACTAAAGGACTCCTCTGTTGTTTCACCTCATTGGATTATTTCGGCAGAGCTTTGCTGAGCTCCTGATAAAGTCCACTCCGCTTACTGTCACCGTGTTTGCTCAGTCCGTCTGAAGTGGCATTGAAAGGATTTGACGGGACTAAGCAATCCCACCATTGGACGACAGCAGTTAACCCCGTTACCACATGGCTATTTACACCCTGCAGTCTAAAGTGCTACCGATAAGATTTCCCTGTGTGCGCACCGGTCAAGCCCTGCCCACTTACTCGCACGCTGTACAGGTCGTTCTGCTGCAGGTTTCTGATCTCCGTGTGGTTGGTGTTCGGGCTCCTCTGGGATGTCCACTCGTTGCTGTCCTTCACACTGTACTCAACCTGGGGGGGGTTAGAAAGCACAGATGAGCCTCTTTCTCTGATTACACACACACACACACACACACACACACTCACCACTCCCTGACATTCAGTTCTGGGCCTCTGTCACGTAGACTGAGAATGGTGCTCAGGTCAGGAGTGAAAAGCTAGCAGATTTAGTCCACTGTGCCACCTTGCGTTCACTTACGCCTAAATAATCCTCAGCATGTGTTTGGGGGAGGAAGGGTACTCACGATGTACTCTCGGACTAGCCCGTGGGTGCAGACAGGAGGCTGCCAGCTCACAGTGATGCTTGTGCTCTCTTCAGCATCACAGGTCAGCTGCAGTATCTGAGGGGGGTCTGGAACTGAACACAAAACATCAGCAGTCAGAGGGAGGCGCCTGACTTCGTGAACTACAGTACTGACAACACAGGTCGAGCGTTTCATGCCAGCTTGAGGTTAACGTTTACTTTGCCTGGGCACTACCGACTAATTTACCGTGACAGAAGACAACAGAACTCTTTCAGCACTAATTAACCTTGAATAAAAGACAACCCTACAAATATAATTCAATAGTACAAGGAAGGAAAATCGTACAAAAGTTCTGTATGAGGCAAGACTGAGACCAGTTAGACAGTGCTTCATAGTCACAGAGTGGAAATGTATAGATCTTGCCGTGTTGAAAAAGTTGCACCAGTAACTATGCCCTATCTGAAAGGTAAACGCCCATCTCTGTACCACACAGTATAGCTGTGGAGTTACTCACTTCCCTCTGGTGTTCGGAGGGTGATCACGTCGTTGCTGATGTACATTTTATGAAGGCACTGCACCATCACTTTCACCTGGTATGACGAGTCTGGCTTCAGCACCCTCAGCACATAGCTGCTTTTGTTGCTGTGGGTTTCCACCACATTCCAAGCGCTCTCACCCACTAACCTGGGGGTGCAACAGAAATGAATATCAGATAATACAGGAGTGAGCAAAGAGCAAAGAGTAGGACCTTCAGTGTGTTCGTGTGTGTCATGTTAAAATACAAACACGCATTTCTCCCTCGTTATAAGGTGGCCCTTTATACAGAGGAACGCGTTGTAAGAAGGTATGATCACGGCTCCCATTAGACCCAGAATGCCATTACACTAGTACTCTCGTTGGAAGGCAGAACAAATTCCTAGTCTCTTACCTCTGACTCGCGACTACAGCATTATAAAGGGGAAGCACTGCATTTGCATTTTGTCTGTACTTTGCTTTTTACCAAAGACCAGCACTTGCAGTCCACGTCTATACCAAGAGAGACGCACTTGGATGCAGTCTAGAGCTCTGATGCCAAGCTGGAACTCACCTGTAGTGCACCACATAGGTGCATTTGGATGGGGGAAGGTTCTTTGCATGAGACCAGGTCAGGCTAACATTGCCGGAGAAATCTGCTGTCCACTTCAAATTCTGAACCTTGTACACAAGGGCAGAGCCTTTGAAAGAAAAGTGAAACGGCTCAGTTACAACACAAGATTGAACAAAGACCAGCGTCAACACAAAAGGGTAAAGGCCCCCCCGCCACTCCATAATAAATACATTTTACTTTACTGTGTGTCTACATACAGACAGGCAGTCAGATGAGAGCCTCCATACACCCCCAGATTACTGTAGTCAGTAACTTGTGCTAAAGAATTACAACTGGACACGTACTTCTCTAGATACAGCACATGCACGGCAACACTATAGATATGCTGCTAGGAGACGGCTACTTTTAAAAGATGAGAATGCACCCCATCCAGCTGTAATTTAATGGTTTGAGGAGCAGGACATAGACTTCAGGCATCTTCTATGGCCATCACAATCCCTGGACCTCAATCCAGCTGCCTGCCTCCCTGCATCAATTACATGCCATGTGACTGTCTCCCTGGACACGTCTTCCAACACCTTGTGGTGTTTCTGCCACGTCGAGGCCACGATCCATCCTGGAAGTGTCCGGGCAGCATCTGCAAAAGCTCTGAAGCTACATACAGATATAACTCCACCATTCCCCACCTGTGCAGTTGCGCTCGTCGCTCCCGTCCGAGCAGTCGAGGTAACCATCGCAGCGCTCGTTCGGCAGGATGCAGGTCTCCCTGTCCTCACACAGAGTCCCGTTCACACAGGGCAGGGGGCTGAGCGTCGCTGTGGACACACACACACAGAAATAAACAGGGGCACGATTCTCAGTCATTTGCATGAACACGAGGCAGGGGGAAGCAAGGAAGCCAAATTAAAAAAAAAAAAAAGATTTTAAAAACGTAAAACGGAAATTTAAATCCTATTACGGCTAATAGTTTACTAAACATTAAACTGTCCAGTTGTATGATGATCTTTCATTGTTTTGTTTTTTTTAACTTGTTGTATATTACAGTAATACATTTAGAAATTCTTGAAGACATTGAGAAAGACTTCTAGTCAAACGGGTCATTAAATGTATTAAGTTAGTACATTTAGCACTATTAGTGGGGTTTTTTATTTATTTATTTATTTTTTAAATATATGAATGATATATTGATACACGCCAGATTTCAACCCAAACCATGAATTCTCCACTAGCAAGTTCATCCTTATACATTTCCAATTCAAATTCCAGACTACAGTTTGAATTCTTAAAGACAGAACTCCTTGCTTCCCGTTGTTTCTCTCTGTGGTATAAGACGTGCATCAGCAAGCCTTGCTAACTGAACTCCACTCACGGCAGCTGGCCTCGTCCGACGCGTCCTGGCAGTCTGTGTGCCCGTCGCAGCGTTTCCAGTACAGGATGCAGTGCCTGTCCCGCTGGCACTGGAACTCCCCCTGTCCGCAGCCTCCCGGGGGCCTCGTGGGGGAGGGAGTGGTGGTCATGTTTACACCTGGGCCAGACAACAACAAAAGACAGGGTCACTTCACTTCCACATCACAAGCATACAGGGCTGGCTAGAAGAGAGACCCGGATATGCAGTGCAGCTAGATTCTAGGAGCCGGGTTTATAAGTGTTATTAAAGGAGTCCCAACCAAGGTTAAAATCAAATTTCTTACTATTCTTAATATTATTAATGGCCCTATTCTGTTGAAGACTTGTTGGCTCTTTGTGCTCAGTTTGGGATATGCAGATCACTCTACTGATGGAAGGTTTTTTGTGCTTCGTGGTTCCATATCTCCATGTGATCTGCGGTATTGATACAGCGGCAATCTACAGCATGTAACTGAAAATATTCTCATCACAATAAAAAGCGGCAAGCAGTTGCAACGTGAAGTTCACAAGTAGTAAGGACAATTGATTTGAAAAGCATTGGTTAGCACCCCTTTTAAATGTCTTGGTTTACAACATATTTCACATTTTAAAAAGCATGAAAAAAAAAGGTGAGATTTTACATACAGTACTGTATTTGCGTACGGACAGACTGCTCTCCGTTTATCCAAGGGACAATACAACTTGTGCTAAAGAACAGCAAAACCAGCCTGTTATCCCAATTGGGTAAGCAGTTATATCTCTGCAAAACTATGTATGAAATGTGAATTGAATGCAGACAGGAATCACTGAATAGCCCCAGACTCTGATAACCTAGATTTATCCCCCACTCATGTGGGACTCTTCTACCTGTCGCAGTGTGCACGAAGTTCAAGCATTTGACTTGTTAGTTCAATAGACACCCTTACCAGTGGGACAGCCCTCCTCATCCTCCCCGTCTGGACAGTCTGCATAGCGGTCACACACCCAGCTGTTGATGATGCAGGCCCCCGAATTACAGCGGAATCGATTAGGGGGGCAGGTGGTGGGGCGGCTGGTTGTGTGGGGGATCAGCCCCGAATCTGCAATGGGAACAACCCTGCATGTCAGCAACAAGGGTATAAAAGGCATTACAGGGTCTGTATGTTATTTTTAAAATCCCACACAGCCAGTTGTTGTTTCTAGAATGGATCCCCAATCTAAAAAAAGACACTAATACATGTGTGATTAAACTGAGATTAAAAAAATGTAGTTACAGTACATTATGTTATAGACAATCTAATAATTTCACAAAATACTGGAAACAAGTGATGCAAATCTAACTGCAGGTTTACACCATGCGTTTCATATGTAACCGGTGCTGCTCATACAGACATTCTGCGTCCTGGAACCCTGTATCACACGGTGTTACAGCGAGTGCTGCTCATACAGACATTCTGTGTCCTGGAACCCTGTATCACACGGTGCTACAGTGAGTGCTGCGTTACCTCCGCACTCAGCCTCATCAGACCAGTCTCCGCAGTCATTCTCCCGGTCGCACTTCCACCAGGAGGGGACGCAGCGCCTGTTCTTGCACTGGAACTGGAAGTAGAGAGAGCAGCCAGGCTCCTCCGTCGGGGTCTCTGAAACACAGGGCCAGGGACCCACTCTATATATTACTGCACTGCTTCATCAGTTACCTTAGCGCTAATCACAAGTCATTTTAACAGTACATGGTACGCAGCAGACTCCGGTAACACACTGAAGACACTAGTTTGTCTGCTTGAGTTTTGTAACTTTTAAAAACATATGGAACTAGAAAGAAACTACCGACGACAGCATACCTATGCCATCCTGCAACCATAGGATATTGCAGGTTTATTCCTAACCTCTACGCTCCCCTGCCTCCAGAGCCCGCTCCTTCTCCACCCTTGCTCCGCAGTGGTGGAATGACCTTCCTACAGATGTCAGGACTGCCCAGTCCCTGACCACATTCCGGCGCCTCCTTAAGACTCACCTCTTCAAACAGCACCTGCAGAACTCCTCTGTTTGTATCCTGGGACACTATCACCTATTAAATGTGCTTTATTTTGCTCTTATCTGCCCCCTATTTTACTGCATTTAATCCTGTACTTCAGAATACTGTAATCTGCCAAGTGTTTAACCTGTAGTACTTTGTATTTAATCACATCCTGATGTAACTATAACTATTTAATCATATCCTGATGTAACTATCACTATTATCTGCTGTATTATTGAATTGTGGTTTGTCACACTTGTACTTTGCTTGAACAAAAGTTATTGTATTTCTTACTCTTATTGTATTACTTGTATTGTAACACTTGAAATGTATTTGCTTACGATTGTAAGTCGCCCTGGATAAGGGCGTCTGCTAAGAAATAAATAATAATAATAACCTCGAAATATAAAAAGGGGCTCTTGTGTCACGCATGTATTTCTGTGTACAATACAAATAAGCGGGTCCCAGTTTAAAAGGCAAAGAAAACCCCAAAAGCCTAACTAAAACTAAGCAATACCTGGAAACTAATCTAAATAGTGTCTTTGTTATGCCAGTATCCTGCCCTTTACGGTGATCTGCACGTTGTTTTTAAAAGGGCAAACAGCACAAACAGGCTCAATATAATAGCCGACTCTATCAATGTCTTGTATTTCACAGCACTGAGAAGTACATGTTAAATCGGCTGGCATTATAAACTCACCACAGTTGGCTTCATCAGAGTAATCTCCACAGTCATCCATGCCATCACACTTCCACTCCATACTGACGCACATCCCATTGAGACACTGGAAACTGGACGAGTCGCACGTCTTCTCAAACTCCGGCCGGGTGGCTGAAGACACATGATTAGAGAGTACTGATCAGCTA
Organism: Acipenser ruthenus; assembly: GCF_902713425.1. Taxonomy (NCBI): domain Eukaryota; kingdom Metazoa; phylum Chordata; class Actinopteri; order Acipenseriformes; family Acipenseridae; genus Acipenser; species Acipenser ruthenus. Next base: position 2,343,334 of record NC_081228.1, read on the forward strand.
AACATCCAACGAGATCTCAAGCCATGCTATTCTCTCTCGCCTCCAGCAGCGCGCAGGTTAACAGGGCAGACAGACGTAGATTTCCGGGGTAGAGAGAGGAGGGGGGGGGGGGGGGAGGGGGGGTTGGGAGTGCGAGACTGGGACTTACAGCAGCCTGCATAGGCAGAGTCCTCATCCGATCCATCTTCACACTGCCGAACCCCGTCACACACCATGGACTGGAACAGACACTGACGGCGATTCTTGCACACAAAGTCCATGTACCTCGTGCACAGGGGGTCTGGACAAGGAGCCAGAGGCACACGTGAGAGCAAGCAATACTCGGGTTAGAGACAAGCTTGTTTAAATTGGTACCGTTCCACAAGGGATTTTAATGGAAATCCCAACCTGGAATGGTAGTGGGTAAGTTTGCACTGAACATGAGTGGCAGATCGTTGAATTTTAATTGAAAGAAATTAAATGATTTCCATTAGGGTATTCATTTCGATTTAAAAGTAAAAACTAGACTACAATACAAAATTAAGTACTGGGACAGTTTTGGTCCTCATGTAATATTTAAAATGGTGGTGGTAGATTGTTAGATTTCGTAATTAAAATAAAAACTGTACAAAGCGTACATAAACGCACCAAACAACAGGAGTGCTGTTGATATTGATATTAATGCGTTTTGCTGTGAATCCTGCAGCCTGTCCCGTCATACCCAGCCCCAATGGAGAGACACTGCCTGGGCTTTGCAGATGCTCTGGTTGTACTCACCACAGTGTTTCTCGTCCTCCCCCTCTGGACAGTCGTTGACCCCGTTGCAGTGCTTGCTGGCTGGGATGCAGGTCTGGTTGCTGCACTGGAACCCATTACAGCTTCCCCTTGTATCTGAGAGGAAGAACACAACAGGTTTTACACAGATGTCATTTATGTCTCAACATACATATGCGTATAAGTGCTAAATCACAGTGGCTCATGCAGTGTAAGACACACATGGGACCGGTTTTAGACACACATTGTGTTATCCATATTACTGAACTCTCCACTGAACCGTGTCATTTTCCAGGAGGATTCTGGGAAGGAGAAGCAAGCAGTCATTAGGGACAGGGAGACTTCCGTTTCCAGCGCTTCTCACCACATTGTTTTTTGTCCTCGTCCGAGCCGTCCCGACAGTCGTCATCCCCGTCACACACCCAGCGCTGTGGGATACAATGACCCGTCAGGCACAGGAAACTGGACGCCTCGCACGTGCGATGAGCGACTGGAAAAAGAGACGGGAAGGAGAGACAGGAAGGAGAGAGAGAGAGGGGAGAGAGGGTTATTCAGGGTACTCTTTAAAGAGCAGCTTGGCACAGGTCACAGGCTCGCTTTGTAGATCATTTTCAGTCATCACATACTTTGAAATGCAAACCTGTGGCATCAAAGCTCACAAACATGTCTTCTCTATAACTTGAGTGTAACCATTTACATGTACACTCTGCCCCCAGCAGATGTAAGAAGTGCATCAGTAACCAATGGATCACAGCCACAGCGACGGGTGTCAGGGTACAGTGTTGTAGGGGGGGGACTGGATAATGGTTACACTGTGCTTACATTAGTCATATATCACATCCTTACCAAATTATTTAATAGCTAGCCAGTACAAAATAATGATTCAATTTTATAACGGAAAATTATAAATTTGTAAAATGTTGAAAATGCTGAACGACCCCCTAACTATGAATGGCTTCTCCTTGGTTGAAGCAGAGTGTGGAAGAAGAGAAGGACTCTGGAAGTGAACCCTTGCTCAGTCTCCTCAGAACGCACTGACCAGTCAATAGCCCCCCTGCTCACCTGTGCAGTTGGCTTCGTCTGACCAATCCCTGCAGTCGTTGTCTCCGTCACAACTCCACGCTAATCGGATGCACACCCCTGAGGCACAAGTGAACTCATTCTCCCCACACTTGTGATCGTCTGCAAACAAAAAACACACAAACTGCAGAGGAGCATCCACAGCATGCTGGTCCATATATTCAATGAAAGTAATTGCAATTAACAAAATACTTCCATAACAGTTTCCTGGGACATCCATTTGAGCAAACATGTCTTTTCATTTTAAAACATGATATCTGGTACTACGCAAAGTTCAAGAAAGTTCCGAGATGTCAAGGCAAGCAATCTGGAACCTTTAATTCTTTAGCCTAGTGTAATACCCGATGTCTGTTTTAAAATGAAAAAGACTCTAATGTGTGTTTCTTTCAAAACTGCACATTTGAGATCTTTTAAGCCAAGTACAAAATGAGCAAGATGTCTGGAATTATTGTTAGCTACAATTTTTAACTTTTTTTTTTTTGGATGGAGAAAAAAAAGTAATAGATTTGTTTCCTAACAGTCTGAATGTATTTTCCTCTATCTTACTGCAGTGTTCTTCGTCGCTGTTGTCCCCGCAGTCATCCTCGTGATCGCATTTGAAGGCCAGGGGGATGCAAGAGCCAGAGGCCACACAACGGAACTGAACTTCGGGGTCACACAAGGTGGTGGCTGGGAGAGGGAGAGAGAGAGAGAGAGAGAGAGAGAGAGAGAGAGAGAGAGAGAGAGAGAGAGAGAGAGAGAGAGGGGTCACGGTTCAGTCTACACTGTCAATCCACTCTGTAAAACTCTTTTCATTCAGATATCTAACTGGGGCTGCTGGCAGTTTTACCTGCAGATGTACGCGTTATTCAAATGCATACATTTCTATATATTTCATTTCAATTAATAATGATGAATCGCTTTAATGAAAACTTTAAAATGTGTCCTTTTACCTTGCAATGGACGATGCAGAACGTCATGTTTAAAAAAAATTCAATTAAAGATACTGGCTGCAAAGTATGCATTTTCTGTTTAAATCGAGGGAAATTGACCATGTGATTTTTTTTTACAGTAGAGCCATTTCATAATTTAGCAACAATGGGAAAGCACTACATTACAAAGCTGAGCTTCACGTACGGCATTCCTGTTCATCACTCATATCTCCACAGTCATTGTCGCTGTCGCACTGCCAGATGCTGCTGATGCAGTTCCCATTGGAGCAGCGGTACTGATTTGGCAAGCAGGTGTTTTCTGCACGAGGACACAAACGCAGCAAATCACCAACATGTACTAGATTAGTGCTGGACACTGCAATTCAGAGCAGGGCCAATTACTGAATCCCCCCTAAAGTTAAAATCTTAATTTAGTAGGAGGAGGACTAAGTAAATGTACAGAAAGATAACCCTGAGGTCTTATCAATGAAAAAGAAATAGAAAATGGACACAGGCACCATTATCTGCTCTGTGCTACAACAGCGGTCTGCAGTTTCGTGTGGGATTTTCTTTGAGACCTGCATAGAGTCTGCTGTGTTGGAAGAGCTGCAGCCTGCAGTAGATGCTTTGATAGTTTTTTTTTCTGCTGGGAGTGTCTGAGGCCTGTGCCCTGACTCTCACCTTGTCTGACGCAGGTGTGGTTTTGGAGCTGGTAGCCAGCTGGGCAGTCACACTGCAGATCGCCGGAGGGCAGCGTGGTGCTGGACACTCCCTCCGGACACACACACACATGTCCGTGGTCGGGTTTGGGCAGACACAACAGTCTGCAGGGATTGTGAGCACAGGAGTTGTGGCCTGAGGAGAAACAAAAAAAAAAAAGGTCAAGACTTTGCGAAAGCCTTTATCAAAGCATGCTCGCACCCTTAGCTAGTGCTGCATGCAATCATTCCATTACTCGGACTGAGAGCGCCACTGAAATCAGGTGCTGACAAATCAGGTGTTGTTGACTGAGCTAATTTACCATGCAAAGTGAACGCAAGACCTTTCAACTCCGACACCCTCCTACTCTTCATTTACTCTATACAGACAGCAGTGCTGCACGAAATAATTATTGGACTATTCGGAAGAGTCCTCCACGCGTGAGGGTCGTTGCTGTTGAGTGGGTTCATTTACATTCCAATTAAAACCGCTGCAGTAACAGGTGCTTGGATTTAGTCAAGAAGCTAGCAATGGTGAGACTTCACCTTCTATTTTGCCTTTGTAGAAGATTTTCAAGTCCATGACTCCGGTCAATCTCCCGACCAGCAGCTCGCTGCTCGACGAGACGGTCTTCAATGCCTTGAAAATACCCATTCGGGACCAGTCATCCCAGTAGATCTCATTCTGAAAACGGGTTAGGATCATTATCATGGCACACGTTAAAATGGACATTTTGGTCAACTGTTAGCCCGTCTTTAAGACGCAGATGTCAGAATGTATCTGGAGTGAATATTAAACCAGCGTTTCACGCCTGCTTGCGTACTAAATAGAATCTCTGAAATATTATCGTTGTCTGTTATTAGTTTAAGTATTTCTACAAACAGTAGGTTTAGCAATACTATGCCTCCACTATGGAACTTAGCTGGTGATAACACAAGTCAAGGCATGCTCTCTAAAGTGTAACAAAGTAGCCCTTGTGTGCGTCCCGCACCTTGAACACTGCGATGGCATAGGGGTGTGGCAGGTCCTGCTGCAGCACGGTCCTCTGCCCCCCGCTGAAGTCGGCTCGTTCGATCCGGTCCCCGAAGGCCTCGGTCCAGTAGATCCAGCGCTCATCCACGGTGATCCCGTTCGGCCACCTGACCCCATCGGACACGATGCGGAGGACACCGGAGCCATCCATAGCGCTGCGGTAGATCCCAGCCGCACTGTCCCCCCAGTCTGTCCAGAACATCAGGCTGTGTGTGGAGGGAGCGAGAGAGCGAGAGAGAGAGAGACCGATTCAGACTCGACACGGCCTTGACAAACCTTGTATGTACCAGATCTCAAGAACACACCCTCGTCTCAGTGCTGGGTTAAGAAAATATGAATAATAACCTTTGCCCAGGTATTAGCACCAGAGCCCTGGGGTGCTCCAGTACTGTGGAGTTCAGCAATGTATGGCGGAAGTCCCCATCTGGATTGGATACCTAACAAAACAGGAAATATAACAGATGACCTTGTGTGCTGCTGATAGGGAGCTAGATACTGAAATCAGAGGACAAAGTCTCCCCAAAATATATATTGGCAGATATGAATACACTAAGGGGCAAGTCTTGGGTATTGTTAGTTTTTCATTTAAGAAAAAATGTGACAGTTTGGAGCAAAAGGCTTGTGTACCGAACATGAAGGAATCTGACCACACAGTGTACTACAGGCGATAATTCTTGGCCGGCGTCAGAACAGTTTAGAGGAAAACTATATATTTCATCAAAACTCCTCATGTCTGAAATCAAGTAAAAAGCTGAAAACAGCAAATGAAAAGCTGGGGAGTAACTACAGTACCTGCCGATCCTCTCTCTATCTCTCCCTCTCTCCCCCTCCATGCCTCACCTCGATTTTCTGGGCTCCAGCATCCACCCAGTAGAGAAGCTGGCTGACCGGGTCAAAGGCCAGAGCCTCCACATTCTGCAGGTCACTGCGGACAATCACCTCCTGACCACTGGTTCCGTTCAGACACAAGCGCTGCAGAAACACAAACACTGACTGTTTCATCTTAGGTAAACAGAATCCACTTCTATATTTCTTTATGAATTATTCCCCAAAAGAGAAACTGAAACTAAGATAACTTGCTGTATTAGAAGCAACGATCATTAAAGTGCAAAACAATTCCAGGTAATGGACCCCGGGTGTGGCTCCTGACAGGCTCACCTGTATGGTGTCCAGCGCGATGTCAGCCCAGTACAAGCAGTTGCGCTGGAAGTCGAAGTCAAGGGCGACGGCGCTGCGTAAGCCCGTTAGAGGCAGGGTCTCGTCAGCCCCGCTGGACAGGTCATAGCGGTGGATCGCACTGCGCAGGGCGTACACAATGAACTCATTCGCCTCTGTGATAAAAAATAAAACAGGGACAGGCAACCGTATTCAGCAGGGTTTAACCAATGAAAGACACAAGCTCAGAAACGTAAGCTTCTGTAGGGGGTCAACGAAGGTTAAACAAATACTGCGAGCTCAGCTGCAAGGTGGGAGGATGTTTCTCAATGGAACAGCATTCTGACTCACGCCACGACACTGACAGTGTCACAAAGTCCTGCTTCACAAACACACACACACACGCACGCAGTTAGGTAGGATATGTAAGACAGACACTTGAGAGTGTTCGTTGGCTCTTGTCATTTAAAGGGGTTGTAGCAAATGGAATAATTCCATACATTCTTAGCTCTGTGCTCTTGCTAGGTCATTTTATTCTTACCTCCCACAGGACAGGGCAGCGTCTGTCCATCCAAGCGCAGCTCCACATCTCCTCCACTGCAGGTGTCTCCCGAGACCTTGCGATACCTGCAGATATTGGGGACAGATTTTAACAAAACGGCACAAAACCAGAGACGGAGAGCACAGTAGTACAGTGTGATGGCAGTAGCTCCCCTATCAATACTTTGCTAGGTTTCAGATTATTTTAGCTGCCTTTACTTGACCCAAGGCTGTTGTAGTAAAGATTTTAATTTCATTTGCAAATCTTTGAGACTCTTTGCATTGTCAATGGGCAAATCAGTCCAAAAGCAGGTAGAGCCCAGAACAATAAATCATAATAATAAAGCAAATGTAGAAAAAAGTATATTTAAAGCTGTTTAATAAATTGTTCTTGTATTAAAAACGACAAATAAATGGACAAGACAATTATTGTGGACATCAAACAAAATCTTGGGTGGAAAACAGAAACTTCCGAAAAAGAAAATAAACTGTGAAATTGAAGGCGTCATTTATGCCTAGTATTTAAGCAGGCTCAGATACCACTAGAAGTGTATTGTCTTTCACAGACACAAGGTGGCACTGTTGTACAGGCCAAGGAAACACTGCAGGCAAAAAAAACTCAGTTGTGATTTCGCCAATGAATAGTGGAATGGTCCAATCTGGGGGGTGGGGGGTGGGGTGGGGGGTGAGAGGTCTGGGGGGGTTGTACTACAATTTCACTTGTCACATTGCATCTGGTGTGAATAGACCTTTAATTGTCTGGTTTTAGTTTTAAAAAATTAACAGTGGAGTAAATGATTTGAAACTCTGAGCCGTGCTGCCCTGAGCTGGCTGACTCACCCTGTGCTCCTCCGGTATGTGGAGCCCACAGGGCAGGGCACGGGCGGAGCGTACAGCTTGCCTGTGAACTCGGGATCTGGGATACACACTTCCAGGAACAGGTCCTCGCTCAGCTTGAAGCCGTAATCACTGGGGGGGGCGAGAAAGGGAGTTGACTCAACACACACTGGAAAACCAATGGAGTAGTTACTTTTTAGCATAATTGTAGCTGAATGTAACTGAACACAATAGCACTGTAATTGTAATTTCAGCAAAGAGTTGTGCTGTAATTGTAACTGTAATTGAGCCCAGGGTTGGTGTATAGGGAAGTACCATTCGTAGTCCTGCCGCGTGCAGGAGCAGTTGCTGACAGTGATTGGCCGGTCGAAGTCCTCTCCGTTAAAGCAGGCGGCGTGAGCAGTCCTCCTCTTAAACACAGCCTTGCGCCCCAGCAGACAGTCATTGCCGTGCTCGTCGGAAGGGGACCACGTCTTGTAATCGTTCTGCGTGCACGGCACTCCTGCAGGTGGAAACCCAAGAGCATCACCCTGCGCACTGGACGACAGCGCTCGCTGTTTCAGAGAGTCTGTGCCAAATCATCTCCACAGGACTTATTCGCTTGAAGGCATAGCCGTGTCTAATCTTAAAAGCTTCCGGTCTCGTGATGTGCAATCCGATTACGGATGTCTTCTTCATAATATATTTTCAAAATCCTCTTTATTGAGATATAACTTGCAGTAAACGTTTGCAGCTCTATGAAACCGCATTATCTTCGGTCACTTTTAAAACACAGTAATTTAGAAACTGCTTATCGAAACTTAAACTGAATGGCAAACTTTTTGACCAGAAGCCTATTTTAAATGTCTTGTATCGGTCTATCCTCCCGTCCCCTTGTCACTGTTTCTGCTCCCAGCATTAAGTCCCCAGCGCTAGCTCACCTAGTACGTCGGAGGTGTTGACCTGCAGGATGAGCCAGCTGTGCCCCTGGTCTGCGTAGGAGCCGAAGATGGTGAAGACCGTGCTCTTCTCTCCCGGCTCGGTGAGCAGGCCATACACATACACGTTTTTATCAGTGAAACTGAAGCTCTTCCACGTCTCCCCTTCGTTGGTGCTGTACCTGAGCAGGGGGGGGGGGGGGGAAACACACAGAATCAGACGCCCCTTTCAAAAGTGTGGTGCAGACAGACAGACAGACAGACAGACAGACAGACAGGCACAAAGATGGCTAATTCACTAGACTTTCATGAGGTTCATCTCGGTAGGCCTGGATTGAAATTTGGCACACACACAAATAAGCACAAATGCCAGTCTGATGCCATCTTTATAGAACAGAAATTACCATTTTTAATTGAAGTTGAACTGTATATTAATTAATGTGGGCTTGTGGGTTTATATAAAAAGTTTACCATAGTCAAAGCATAGCAAAGTGTAATAAAGTATAGTGAAAAGCATAGGTAAGTATTGTAAAGAATAGCAAGGTACAGTAAAGCATATATAAACACGGTAAACCAGGACAAAGCATGGTAAACACATAGTATAACCATGGGAGCAGCATGGTAAAAGTGAAAAAATACAAAAAGGTAAACTTTTATAAGGGCTACTACCGAACGAAAATCTGTACATCACATCTCCGGTAAACCAGCTTCAGAAAAATAATATAAAAGCAAAATGTTGGAGAACAAAACAGAAAAACGCATCCGATCTCCCAAGGAAGCGCAGTGAAAGACTGCTCCCCTTTTCAGCGACTCACTTGAGTTGTCTGGTAGGTCCTCCCTGAGGGATGGCCATCAAGATTCCCCCGTGGTCTCCCCAGCTATAGTAGTGAGGACCTTCTAAAGCCTGGAAAACAAACCGCATGTGCCAGTTAGGATTCTCCAGGGCAGCTGAACGGAAGCTCAGAGCCAGGTAAAAGCAGATCCAGTTACAAGAACTCGGTATTGGAGAGCCTGGGAACCGCTTGGAATTGTCACTGGCCCCTTTTCTACTCTTGAGGACGGCCAATTGAATCTATTTTCTCCTTCAGTTTGGAATATGCCGACAGAAATGAAAAGCCGCTCCTTGGTACCTAATCTATTCATGTGTTGTGGTTCAAACTCACTCAAAATGGTCTCGCCGCAAACGGCTTGACCTACAGCAAAGGTACCAGGATGCAGCACTATGTAGATATGAAATATTTGCAGATCTTTGTTTAAAAAAAAAAAAAAAAAAAAAAACTAAAAAAGAAATGAATCAGAGGATTCCCAGTACAATACAAAATGGACCAGAAATAAACGTTAATAAAAATATGAAGTAAATTGATTTTAAAGCGCATGCTGTAGGAAACTACAGGTTTCCCAAGTTAAGCACAAGTTCTTCAGCACTATCTTCGTGCGCACACAACCAGGCTGATTTGAGCCAGTGCTGAGACAGCAGGCTTACCTCCCTCCAGCGGGCTCCGGCGCTGCTTGAGATGTAAACATTAGGTTTGTTTGCCAGGTTTCTCCCCACAGAACCTGAAACAAATCAGGGAAGAAAAACAAGGAGACACTGAGCTGGGAGTCCAAGGCAGCTTCCCTTTCCTCCATGCATTCAGAGATCACCTCAGTGCTTTCAAACACTGCTTTATTTCAGCTCATAATGCAGGGCGCCGGACCTCACTGCTGCTTGGGGGTCAGTTCCGATTGTAATTGCGCAATTTGTAATTAACTGCAATTACAATGCAACTGTAATTGAACCTTGGCGCACCTGTGTAATTCTTTTTTCATCATTAACCAACCAGCTGCTTCCTGTAATGACTGACATGCTTTGCAGCCAGTAAGGAGGCTTGACCCTGAAGACACTGCCGAGGTGAAATGACATAAGAAGTTCAAGTGAAACCGATTTCCTGGATAACTTTCTTACGCAAAGGGTAGTACCAGCTGTCGGGGTTTTAAAACGAAAACAGAGCCTCGCAGTATCACATTTGCTTTCGAAAGTGCACATTTGGAGACCTATATAGATAATAGACAGGCATAAGAGGAAACAGCTACTTTACAATTAGACTAATAGACACAGACAGCACCACAAAGCTTGCTTCAACCAATGAATACAAATGAATTTCTTCTAAAAGATAGTACAGATAACAGGAGAAAAGAAATGAGCTTAACAAGTGTAAAAGACTAATGATACAGTAGCTGGATTAGTTTTGTAACGCTGCCCTCCCCGCTGAGAGCAGAACTGACTTTTAATGTCGTCGGTAATTGCCCTCTGGGTGTCTGAGGGAACACAGCAGCTGGGAAGAGCTTTAATTACAGCCTCTGTAGCAGAACTGCATTCTCCTATCACACAAAGAGGAATGCGGATTCACTTCTGCGTTATCTTTTCAGATTGATCTCAATATTTTAAAATGGTAGATTCAACTGGGCTTTGAAAACTAACTGTGCCTCTATCGTAGCTTTTCTTTTTCTGCCTTGATTTTTGGGCATGGAAAACGGTTTTGTCTACTACCTCTGTATTTTCTCTAATAAATGTCAATTATTCTTTCATTTCAAAGTAAACTGTGTGGTGTACATGTTGCGATTGCGATGTCTAAGCAGAGACTTTGACTGGACCTAAACTGTTTTCACACCCAAAATAAAAAAAATAAAGCTGCGATAGACACAACTGATTTTCAAAACATTAAAAAAATAAATAAAATCAGATCTCCTACCCTACTACCAAGCACAATGCACATATAAGTTTATATAGGTTCTACTAGCACCTCCCTAATATATGACTGGCCTATCACACTTGAAGATACAAATGTATTGCAGCACTAATAACACTTGGACAGCAGCAGTCACTGAATTGTATGGGGTAACAGTACCCGGTATAAACCACCAGTGGGTGGTTAATGCAATCCAGATGGAGTCCCTGGTGCTGTAAAATGCTCTAATTAAAATCCAGCTGCGCCTTACACAACGGTGTTCAAACCTTGACAACCCGATCACTGCAAAACGCTCCAATTCCTTCTGAAAATCTGATGAAAATGAAGAATTGGTGCGGTACCTGTGGCCAGGATGAGGCCGGGCGCGGACTCCTTGGATAGGATGGGCACTCTGCGAAGCTGGATGTTGAGGAGCTGACTCCAGCGCTGGGCGAGGTGCAGAGAGCAGCCTTTGGAGAGCTGGCAAGAAGAAGCAGCCACTTGTATTATCCCCACAATGCTTATATTCTCAATAGCATGTGCCTCCGCAATAAACTGTACTACTGAAACACTGACTGGAGTTGACTTACAGTTAAAAAACTCCTTTTAGTTTCCACTATAATCTAACATCACAGGTTTAATAAAACAGATTTTGACAGCAGTGTTCAACTTAGTGTGAAACTGTTCCCAATTTCCCAGAGCCTGTGGCTTCAGGGATTATTTCTCTTTCTCAACCCGAGACAATAGTTTCTGACCAAGACAACTCCCATCAATACTGTTATAACATCCCCTGTTGAGAGTTATTCTGTATTGGAAATAAATGGATGCTATTTGGTGTGTCACTGCAGCTTCTGCTTATAATCTCTAGTATACAGTACAGTATATTGAAGAGAGTGAGGTTATCTATTCAGGGTAATAAAGATATTTAGTGAACAAGAGTTTTGAGTGACAAAAAACAAGCAACAAATCAAAACAAAACAAGCTGTAAATCATTCTGCATTTATGCCTCTACACACGTGGGCAATAATCCTGCCATCAAGAACGATCCATACATTAGATAAAACATCAGCTCTGCTACGAACTTGTGTGGTTTTGTCTAGAGCATTATGCACAGTAACCACATCCTTCCTTAGAATTAACACCCAAAACACAGAGTGCTTTCTGCACTGCAGGAAAATAACTTGTTTTTCTGTTTTTGAGTTGTTTCAAGGTTACTCTTGAAGGATACAAATGATATCCTATACAGTATAGAACTACAATAAACACACACACAGTGTTCTTGTAACAGCAGTAGCTCAACTCCGGCTATTTGCAAACTGTACATCACTAATGAAAAACGGGGAAGGGCATATCGGATTGAGTGGTTTGTAAAAATAAAGAAAAAAGGAATCACTGATATGAACAGAAAATAAGAATAATAGAACACAGCAAGACGTTTTCTATACATCTGTTTGTCTCATTGTGATGAGGACATGCTTCTGCATAAGCTGTTCAGAGTAGCACAATTTGGGGGTCTATACAATTCTCTGTCAATATTTTATGTGTGCATATGGGTTTTACAACCGGGATGGATGATGTATGTTAAAAACACTAAGAAAAGAAATTAAAAAGAAGACGGCAAGGGCTTATTAACACCACAGGCAAAATCAACAGCCTCACATGTAAACATTTCAAGCAGAAACCTCGATGCGTTCTAGTCAACACCACTTGTAAGGTAACTGTATTGAGAGTCACAGCTCTGGTTACTATGCTGCAGCACCCCTACCTCACAGCTGACTGTGCCCCCCAGGCTGTCGTAGGCAGGGGGCTGCAGGGGCTCCCAGGTGCCCCCCTTGTCGAAGGTGATGACGGAGCGCATGTTTTCCTCTGTGAAGGAGCCGTTTATCAGCGTGGCGATGAACACGCCCCTCAGCCCCTCCACGCGGTGCAGGTCAGCGAAGGGCTCGTTCGCAAAATACCTGGAGAATCACAGAGGGGGGGGGATCATATGTGGAAGAATCTGAAATTGGCAAGTGCAAATACAACCACCAAAGAAAAAGAGGAAAAGCCATGGATATTCAGCAGCGGTGTGCGGCTACTCTGCTGATATGATGTTTTCATTGTCAACGTACGGCCTTGCGATGCTTTTTATGCAGAAAATTGCCATTGGTACCGAAATGTAAAAGGTGAAGGAAGGACAGCTTTTCTTGTTTTGAAATCAGCACAATGAATGGATGCATTTAACACCTGAAGATAAATACTTCTTAAAAAGGCATAAACATCTATGAGCATCTAATATTTAGAGTATATTATTGAACCCTGAGACTGAAACATCCACACTGGCTCACACAGGGTTACCAGACATAAAAAAAAGGTCTACAGTCAAGGGGTCAATAGAGAACCTCTGACATCACCCTATAATAAACAGCCTGGACCAGCCACAGCATTACAGATTTCTCTTTGTTAATCACAAGAGATTAACAAATAACAGTCTAATGAAAATGGACTGCACCGTTCAGCTTATAGTAGAACACTGTTGCTCTTGGTTTGACCTCCATTCTCCCCACCAGAGATACTTATTGTACGATATTCAAATACTGACTGGAGTCAAGGCCTATGGGGGAAAGCTGTTGCCCCGAGGGTTTAAAAGTGACAGACGGTGGAGAACGGTGGACTTTATAGCTACATGGAGGTCATTTCTTCAACCGATCTTTTCTGCAGCCTAAACCTGGCTCACGGAACATGGATCATTCTTCACCTGTCTCTCGGTGTACTCTAATCAATGCACAGGCAGCTGTGCACAGTGCTAGCCTCGCTAGAACAAGGTTAATGGCTTGAGGTGGTCCTCCAGTGAACCACAGACAGCCAGTCATTTCAAGCAGTTGGATCTGCCCAAACTGCAGGAGACGATGCCTCCGACACAGTAAAAGACGCCCTTACGTATTCTTATAAAACGACGCTGGTGAACGGCGTACCTCACGAGTGTGTCACTGCCAGTCCCGGCTGGGCTGTAGTACAGCATGTTCTCCAGGGACAGGGAGAAGGACAGCCCCTCAGCGTCTGAGATGTACAGGTGGGTCACGCTGTTGTTGTGGTTCACGCACACGAACACCTGGTCCTCAGAGGCGTCTGCGATGTAATATTCCTAAAGAGCAGGCAAGCAAGAGGGGTCAGAGGATCAGCAGGAGCAGCAGCACCTGCCACTGCGCGGCTTGAAACTCTGCACCCAGTCCTCAGTTTCAGAACTACCTTCAGTATATTACTAAAGCAATCACGAACCAGGAGTTTGATGTTAAACTGTTGTATAGGCATGGGTGAAACTGCTATGCAATAGGAGCCTTGTGAATATATTTTGCATGAAAGCAGTACTTCGGGTTAAAGGAATGGTTAACAGGACCCATAGCTGTTACTATTATACAGACAATTAAAAACGCACAAGGAGACTCCTCACATGCAGCTGGTAGATGGTACTCACAGTGATGGGGTGCCTGGTCATGAACTGGGCTGCTCTCATGGGCTTGCGGTTGTAGGATACCCAGAGTTGCACAGAGGACTGCTGCTGGCTCCCCAGGAGTGGCTGTGGAGGAAACACAAGACCATTAGAGTGACTACAGGAGTTAAACATGGGGAACAGACACCAGGGCAGCGACGTCTAGGTGCACACGAGAGCCACTGTCCCAAGAGCAGGGGAACAAGCAAGCAAGAAAAATAAAAAACACAACACACACTTCAACAACAACACCCACCACTAATATGGCTTTTGTCACCCATTAACTGAGTTTCCAATATAACGGAGCTACAAGTTCTTTTGCATTTGTGTGTGTGTGTGTGTTTGGTGGTACTGGCTATAGTCTGGCACTGTGTCCGCAGGTACGCACCATGTCAGACAGACAGAGCACCTCCATCCCAGCCTGCCCTGCAGTCCTGGGCCTCTCTCAAGCAGAGACTGACAGCTGTGTTGAACTGTGGTTTTGCGATGTGTGATAACGTCCGACGGAGGCTAGTCAGAGTGTTCCTTTAGTGATTCAGAGCACTGCAGCACAAGGCTCTCTGTGGCAGGGGCTTCACAAATCTTTTCTAGCACTCAAGGAGCCAATCAACTTGCTTCACTCAACAGTATTTTAAGACACTGCAGAAATCAGCCCAGCTAGTCTAAATGTGTTCAAAATTGGTTCTCGTATTCAAACACGGAGAAGTCTCTATGGAGCAAGAGCTTTCTTTACAACACTCTAGTAATGCAAAAAAAAAAAAAAACGTACAAGCAGTCTTAAACAGGCTATTACACTTCTATATATAAATAATCTAGCACTATTATAGCTTCCCCTGCAGCTTGTTCGATGATGTGTTCGGCACCCACTGTGTTCCTTCAGAGCTATTTGAATCTTACTCATGTTTAATTAGAATAAGTGATCCTGCATTTTCTTGCCGCGCTACGATTCCTCTTGTGAATTCTGTTGTTTCTTTCACTATAAAAATAAAACTAGAAAAACGACTTTAGCAGCAGCTAGGAGAAGTTATTGTTCGAGGCTATTTCTTGCTGGTTTTACACTGCTAAATGTTATAAACTGTCTGAATAATAGTGTTACTCATACTGTGTGCAGTAAACTGCACTTTATTTTTATTCAGTATTAGCCAGTTATTAAATTTTAAGTTTAGTATTGGCAACTTTTTCACACAATTGAACTGCAATATATTATACAAAGGACACTGAATCTGAATAATTGGTGGCCTCTATGTACGTTAAATGATACACAGTGTTACCTTTAAAAATAAATAAATTCCAAAGATACAGAACGCCCTGCAAGATTCCCCTTCACTCAACAAAACCCACCTGCACAGCAGTGAAGAGGCAGCACTCTCAGATCTGCCTAAGCAATGACCAAAGCTGCTCTCACTTTAAAACATGCATGCTGCTGAAAGCCATTAAGAGAGAAGCTGTGTGTACCGGAGTGTGAACAGGTTGCCTATCAAAGCACTACGTCCTTGAAGAGACTGGAATTGCTCCAGGAAGAATATCTAACACTGAAAATGGCCGTTTGTCAGCGGCACTACTAAATCCCCATTGCCGGCTAATGGATTCGTGACATTTATTAATTAGGCTCGGGCTAATGGAGAACCTCTGAACTGTGCCGGTGGGGAAGCTGCTTTGGTTTTTATTCATTTGGCTCAGATTGCACAGGTTTGCTATGACTTGAAACCAGTCAAGAAATCCTCTAGTTAATT
Organism: Acipenser ruthenus; assembly: GCF_902713425.1. Lineage (NCBI taxonomy): Eukaryota > Metazoa > Chordata > Actinopteri > Acipenseriformes > Acipenseridae > Acipenser > Acipenser ruthenus. The sequence continues at coordinate 2,359,168 of NC_081228.1, forward strand.
ACAAACGGCAGCGGTTATTCTATCCTGGCCTGTCACTGAAGAACAAGAAGTTTGTATATGCGATTACACTATGACTTACCCACAATACATGTAGTCTGATCCAGAACAGGCAGTTAAGTTGGCACTTGCAATTCAATTTGAATTCCTGCCTAGTGGATCATTTGTCTTTTTATTATGATAATAAAAGTGCAGTGTAATATATTTGGCCTGTTGAAAAGTTGCTACTGCTTCCTGGTATATAGATAGTAACTCACGCCTCCTGTCCAGCTGGGAGACCATGTGACCTGCTGTCGCGGTACCAGGATGCATCAGTTTATCTACAGCGTTGCTTTTGAAATAGTTGCGTATTCAAAGAACAGCCGATGTTTACCTTTACCAGGAAGCTAACGCTAATATGACTGAATAGGCTCTATCTCCTGCACACACACACAGACAGACACACACTCCTCTTTATCACACTCCACACCCAGTGGGGTTGTTATTCGGGGCCTTCAGAAACACAAAGAACAGTGATTCACCTCCTGTGCCTGACCACTGTAGATAAAGCAGCTCCAATGAGATTTACTGCAGTGGCATTTGATGCAATGCTGCTGAACAATGGCTATGGGGCTTTGTTGACCACACAGAAGACGCTGGCAGTTACTGTCCTGTACTTACTCATGTCAAACAATCTTACGCACTTGCCTGACACGAGACACATTTGAGAATCCTTTTTGTTTCAATGGATTGACTGCGTACATTTGACCAGTTTTACACTTGCGATGCAGGCCTCGCATTGTAGTTTTGAAAGACGTATATTATAACAAATACCTGTATGGATTTAATTTTTTTTTTTTTTTTAAATGGTATCTGGTAGCATGGTAAAGAAAGTTTGCACGCTTTGGATACAGGAAATGCCTCCATCTTACTCCGTCCAGCATTTTGCCATGCCACAGAAGAGTGTAATATACAATCTATCTCTAAACGTTCTGGTGTGCAACACCTCATGAGCACTCTAGATTTCTGTTTCGGAATGGAATGCTAGCAGACTGATTCAGCAGCACTGCAATCTCACCTCAAAGCCATATTCATCACTCTGAGAAGTGCTGTGGGCTGCAGTCTGAACATGTTACACAGAACACTGCAGGCTATTACTAAGGCACAGAGCTACAGTAATACAGACCAAACTTAAACTGCTCAGTCACCCTCAACTGTTGCCAAGCGATTTATCTGGCAGAATAAATGCTTCCATCCCTACTAGTCTGTTAATAGATTTAAGATGCAGGCCGACTCAGAACGCAAGGGGAGTTAAACAGCATGTATTCACAAAGCTATCTGCACCAAATTGTTGGTGCAAAAAAAACTACTAACTAGGAACTGAAATATGAGTTTAGATACAACTGTAAACACTCTCTAACTGTAATGTTCAGTGTGTCCGCCCTGCTTTGTTAAGTAAACACTAAGGTTTCAAATATTGGTTTCAATAGCGGCTGTAAAAACAAAAACAGATTAAATCAAGTGTCATAAAAACCCACTGTGTGAACATAACAATGTGTGACAGATTATGAGACTCTCACATCACTGGTGCTAAAGAATGTCAGTACCAAGGCTCCTCACAATTGGATTGTCTAGTGTTGCCAACACTACGCAGGCCTCTGTAAAAAGAGGTGCACGTCACAGGAAATGTGTTTTTTGAGTGACAGCGACCGGATTAATGAACAGCATCTCTGTCAGTGTTGATGACAGATGGATATAATATAATACATGTTAGGTTATATTACTGGAATCCGCTTGCTAGTTCTGTATGCAAGCGTGGCCTGGTATGCTCTTTGCAAGCTCCTAAACCGCATTCACGTGGATTACTGTGTGTGTATTTTTCACACCCGTTTTAACATGTCCTTTCATCATAAGCGATGTGCTTAGCTTCCACAAGTGTAAAAGTGAGATCACTGGCAGGCACAATAACAGTGGCTGAAGAGAATAAGTAACTAAAACCAAGCCAATGACATGAATTGATCATCTGAAAAGGCCCTTTTAAAAAAAATAAATAAATAAATAACCTTTCTGATGCGTCAAGGACACAGTTGCTAGAATTGAAAATCTTCAGAGAGCTGATCAAGCCAGGTCAACTTCTGCCCTACATTCTTCCTCTGCGGCTAAATAAGATATTTCAGATTGCTGGGAAAAAAAAAATCTGACAGAGCCAGAGGAGTCCCAGTCAAAGTGAGGAAGCTGATTAAAGTGGGATAGTAAAGGCTGAGAAACTAGGGGCTTGGTGGCGCAGACAGTGAATGTGTGAATTCAATAGCTTCTGCAGGTCTGGTTTCAAATACAGCTAATTTCCCTCCCAAGTGAAATGTAACCACAGTAGCATTAAACCCACATAAAAAACATTGCCAAAAAAGGAAAAAATAGTGTGGGGATTTTTTTGATAGCACTCCCTTGCTTCAAATAGTGCCGGAAGAAGGAAACGGCTTTAAAAGAGGGGAGGGTTGGAAGCTTGTGACTCTCTAGCTCAAACTAGTTTTGGGAACTGTCAACACACTTTCAGCCGGCGTCACCCCTGTCTTGTCTCTCCGATTAGTGTCTACACTACAGATTAGTTACCGAACTTGCTTCCCTGTCTTGCCTAGCTTCATTAGGGCATGACATTAGAGAAGTATTTCTTAGTGAGTGTTTTTTGTGAGGTGACAAATTGTTTTAGTGTTCATTAGAGAAAAAGTCCTTCAATAAAGTAAAAGTGTAGGTTTAAGATCTGACCTCCCTTCCCCAATAACTTTGAAATAATCCAATTTAAATCAACCATTACCATTCACAAAACCTCCATATTAAAAATCCACTGGATTAAGCCTCAGGTGGATTTTATCAGGGCAATGTACAGTAACCCCACTGGACTGCAGACAGGTGGATCCTGCAATGCAGGGCACTTTCCCGGTTCTATAAAATGCTTGATCAAACCAACCCTTAGGGTAAGAAACACTTTTACACAGAGAGCGGTGAGGGTACGGAATGGGCAGCTACGTTGTTGATGCCGAATCACTGGGGTCCTTCAAGACCCGACCTGACAGTTCTGAGATCACTCGGCTACTCAGAACCAGCCTTGATGGGCTGAACGGCCTCCTGTCGTTGGTACCCACTGTGCAGAGATACGGGCTCCAGTGCATTCCCAACATGGATATTTATGAAGCTGCTGCAGTGCTGCAGTAGGCATGCTCTTACCACAGTCTTGGTGGCGAACATGTACTTGTCGCGCAGCTGGAAGCTGTCCACTCTCTCCAGGAGCAGGTGGCGGTTCTCCTCGCTCTGAAAGAAGTCCGTGCTGGACAGGATGCTGGAGGAGCCCATGGGCTCGTGTCGTTCCACAAACACAGTGGTGGGGCTGTCATACGGCTCCACTCCCCTGTGAAGAGCAATACACGGCAGTTTAACAACAGCTCTCCACGTGCAACAACACAGTGAAGGAGCTGCAGCAAATTTACTTCAAAATTAAGAAGCCAAAAAAAAGCCTTCAAGTGCAGGTGTACCAGGGCGACTAATCGATCAGTGCTTCATTGCAAAATAAAAGCCATGGCCATCAATAATCTATTTCCGCAGGCTAGCCTTGTTTCTCCTCTCTCTCTCTCTCCACCCCCCCTTAAACAGAACTCCCTCTCGCCCCATTCCTGATCTGCAGCCAGACAGACTGCAAGCCGTAAACCAACACACAGAGTAGAAACACAATCAGTGGGATTGTGTTCTGGAAGCACTTTAAATACTTTTCTGAAAGCGGGATTATCACAACAGAAACAAAGCAAGCAGATTCTGGAGATTTCCACCCAACACAAAAAAAACAAAACAAACCCTGTTTAGCCATCGGGTGTGATTAGTACAAAAGCCCAGAGGGATAAATGTTGCAAATCTGGATAACGTGACTTGGAGTACAGTTACCACAAGGACTTCCTACAGAGCATGTCAGGAGTTTCTTGGAACTCTGTCCAGACCTGACAGTCTGGCTCGTCAGACAAGCTCAGAGTCAAGTGAACACTAAGAGCAAGAACACTGGATCAGCAGACCCCAAAATCATAGCAGTAAAAAAAAAAAAAAAATCTATTTGAATGAAATATTTTAAAAACTTCATTCGACTTACCAAAAGTACGATTTCACGTGCTCCTGGATCATCACCCAAGTCTGGCCAAAATTATCGGACATCCACAACTAGGGCAGGAGGAAAGGTAGACAAGCACAAAATAACCCTTAGTTGAGAGGGTAGGTCAGACAGTCCCCCCGTATGCTTAAAAGTACAATATGAACTATAAAACATAAGACTTGACAGCATAAATGTATCACGACTTCCACATAAGACTGGGAGAAGGTTGACCCGCCCATCAAGGCTAATTCTTTGCACGCTTGTGTCCACACGAATGGGATCTAATTCAACAGGAAGGAATCTAATTGTTTTCTTAATGTTTCTCGTGTATCAGACTTTACTACTTCACATGGCAGCTATTCCATGCATTTATAAATCTCTGTGGCAAGCACCTACTGCTCTGAAGTTATTTACACAGCTTCTAATTACATCCTCTTGTTCTACCACTTAGCACATTATTACAATCCCCCGATTCCTGTCTGTTCAGCCTGTGCACATAGCTTCGGTCATTAACTCCTAGTTGCCCACCTCAGTATTTTCACCCCAAGTCCAATAGTATCCGTTTTGTAGTCAGGTGACCAAAGCTATTCAGAATTCTAGGTAGAGCATTAGCATCAGCATTTTCTAAATCATTTCAAAACACATATCTGTGGGATTTGAGAACTGCTTGGCGTGTCAGATTCTTCCCCTGAGAGAAGCTCACCTGCTTGTCGGAGTTGGAGCCGTCATAGCCCAGGACCAGGTTAGGCTCCTTGCTGTGAAGCAGCAGGTCGGTGGCTTTGAAGGGCACTGGGATTGCCTGGACAGTTTCACAGAAGTCAAAAGTGATCCAGAGGAAGGAGTTGCTGGGGTCTGCAAAGATGTACTGCAAGGACAGAGAGAGAGAGAGTCAAACTCCTTGTACAGTAACACCAACATGGGTAAGAAAAGACTCTTTGGAAGACCAGATTCAACACACTACTCTACCCAGTTTGAACCAGGCTTCGTTTTGGTGCAGCTTTAGTTCAGTTTCACATTTTAAAAATGACCCAAGAGTGTATTTCTATTGATATACCTAGAGTTTAAGCATCGTTCTGGACATGCGGCAATGGCAGTAAATCATCACATCAATAGCAGCCGACAGGAGGAGGGTAAAGAAGCTGCTTTTCTTACCCGCTTGTTGTCTACCGGGCTGTGGTAGAACTGAGCGATAGCCTGCTGACCGCTGGAGTCTTTTGGTAGCTGAAATTTGTCCGATATTTGTTGGAATTTTGTTCCGTAGTCGTAAGAGACGTACACCTGCAACGAACAAAACAAAACAGAGTCTTATTGTTAAATACAAAAAGTCAGCGTAACACCTGTGCAGTAAAAAATACTTTGCGGTACAGCAGGCAAATTCACTTGCCTCTGGAGACCTGGGTTCGAATCCAGCTATGGATGAACCCGAGGCCCGGCACTGTGCCTTATTGTAACCAGAGCAACGGTCGCTGGGCAACAAATCTTCAAAAAAAAAAAACAGTATCCTGTTTACTGGTTTTAGCTGAAGCAAATAAAGTGGCACAAGGTCGATGGTAAGAACATAAATTACACGGGCTCGCTTGCTCAGCATAATGCCAGCACATGCAATAACACATTCCATCAATCTGCCCAGCAGTTATTCCTTTAATTGATCAGAATGGATACAAACGAGAAGGCCGCGCTAATTTGTTTCTGTGTTACCTTTCAGCACTGAATGCACTAAATGTACAAGTTACTGAAATGTTGCTACTCTGACTTCCTAGGACTCCGATTCTCCCAGTAACTTCAATGCAAAAGCACGTCCTTACCATTCACTACTGGGTAAGCTACTCTCTTGGTATACAGTATGTAACACAACCCTGTTCCTCACTGCCTTGAAATATCTTGCAATGAAAGCAGGACTTGTTTCTCAGCAATGTTATTTAAGGGTATTCCCACGAAACATGTAAATGGAGCAAAGGCAATTAATTTCCTACGAAGATCGCACTGGAGAAATCTCGAAGAGTAGGTTCAAATGTCATTAATAGATTTGTTTTTTTTTACATTTTATAACTTCTCACGTTTGCATTCCTCGAAATACTTAAACGTAATAAATTAAATGACATTTCTAGAAGAATGCATATCAAAAACTTTTGTTGAACCAGCTTAACCAGCATCACCAAGCTAAACCAGTGCTTGTAACCACTGCGGAGATAAATCCGAATGCTTAACCAACCGTGTCCCTGTGTGTGCCTGAAAAATGAAAAGGATAAAACCCATTAAGAGTGTTTACAAAAGCCATTACTCTAGTCCCAGAGCAGCTTCAAATGAAAGGCAGAGGCTGTGAAGATTAGGAACCCCCAGGGGGGATGAATCAGCACACAGACACCTGCAGATGGGCCAGAGCAGAGCAGAATACCTGTGAGTGCAGCGCAGGGATCCACATACAGCAGCACACAGGAGGCGATGCTGAACTCCTGGGCAGAGACTAATGAAATGAGACCCCGCCCCTCCGCTGCAGAATCCAATGCTTGTTTAAAATGATGTATTCATTGTTGTTTTATCTGTTACATCTTCATCTAGTTCTTTTGAATCATATTACAGGGAGCACAGACCAAGGCCTTTTTTTGTTCTCTCTCTCAATAGAATTACATTGGAATACAGTTTCATTAAGACAGAATTTAAGACCGAGAGCCGAGAGTAGTAGATTAGAACACTTGTACTGGGATCCAATGGAATAGCCATACTCGAGGGGATAAAGAGCCATAAAAACAAAAGATAGGAACATCATGCAAGTCACTGGATTGATTGAATACGCACCGAGCTACGCTTTGCCCCCGGCGCTCCAATGCTGTCCCTGGCAAGCGCCACAATGACTTTGCTCCTCTCCCCGGCCCAGTGGACCACCATCTGATTGTGGGAGTCATTCAGGCTGACCTGCAAGGGAGGAAAGAAGGTGGTGAAGGACGGAACAGATTTAAGGAACAAAGTACAGTTCATGGCCTCAGAATTAGAAACCACACACCTCTTCTCTGCAGAATCAGGTTCCCGGTACATGGTTACAAATGTTTTGCGGTAAAAGACAAAAAGTTACATTATTTGCAAGCATTATGAAGACTTTATTTTCAATTCATCCTGACAATGCTGCTAATTTTTAAGCAAGCGCGGCGGCAGAGGAGCGTATTCCTGAGCTAAACAAAGCAATTGATATAGAGCAGCGACAGAACATAAAACACTGTTCTGAGAAGCTGCAAGTACATCACTCTCATGTCACTCTCTTTATCCTCCAGGAACCAACCTCTGAACTTTAGAGCTTTCAAACTACAGCCGCTTAGTTTAAAAACAGTCAAATACCACAAGCAGGTCAACACTTTAAAACTGATGAATGCACGGTCGTGTATTTACCAACAGAGTGGGAGTTGCATAAGAAAGGTAAATAGAAAGCAAACAGCTCTGTTGCAGCTTTAAATAACAGCTCTCCAACAGGTAGGCTCCCCCCTGTGTCTTTAGTTCTGCAGTTTGCCCTATGTTAAACCCTGCAACCAATCAGTGCAATTACAAACATGTGTACCACAGAAACAGGTGTCTATTTAAATTAAGAATGCATTAGATAACACCCACGAAAACTGGTTTGCTCCATTACCCTGCTCTACATTATGTGAAGACATCTGATTGTGCTGTTAACTGAAACTCTTTAAAACCCAGGTCACCCAGTACACTATTTGAAGAGCAATGCTGCAGTCAAGCCATTTAAAAGGAGACACCAATACACTCTATTAACTGTGGCATGCACGCCCTTTAAGTGGTGTCCCGTTAAAGACCTTTCAGAAGCTCTTACAGTTTTATATGGCTCCTATAAAATGTCAGCACCTGAAAAATCAATGGTTGTTTTTACAGCAGTGCAAGAGCTCTGCTAAAACAGAAGGAGTAAACAGAGCTGCGAAGGGAATCTCTCGTGGTGTCGTCTTCCAGTGGGGAAATGCCAGCTCACATGGGGAGGTGGCAATGAAACCCTATGTGATGCTGAAAAGGGTTCCAGGGTAGGTGTGCATGCAAAGAAAGAGTGGGAGAGTGTCTGAAGGTCTCAAGGGCTTGCAATAAAACTAAGCGGAAGTAGCCCCTATTGGAATACTTGAGCTGGACTGGATTAGATGCAGTATCACCATCTTGTAACGATACCTACCTCTACTGCAAAACGATACATCATGTAAAGAGAGGCTCACGACTCTTCGATACAGGACAAATCGCTACTCCCCCGCTAGACTGTATTGAGCACCAGTGTCCCTTGCCTCACCAGCTCAGGAGAAACGGACTAATTAGAACAAAAAAGGCACGGAGCGAAGCAGACAACAGGGAAACACACCAAGGAAACAGACGCCTCCTCATTCCTTGTGAGGAAATGGAGATGTCACAATGGCATTGATTCTCTCCCGGCCGCTGTGTGTCAGTACCCAAAATCAGAGAGCAGAACGAGAGCCTCCCTCTCCCTCGTTCACCCCGGCTGGTTACACGGGTATTCTGTGCGTGTCAATGACTCGTACAGGCATTCGTGGCAGAAGCGAGGCCCCCTGTGTGCTCTCAATCAGTTCTCCTCTGCACCGGTCACAATGCAGCACTATGGAGAGCAGAAGAAAGAGCCTTCTAGAAAGAAGAGCCCAGAGGAGTGAATGGGCTTGTTATATTAAGAGTGCAGCACAGACATCTTCAGGGACCTCAGGCCTTTGTTCAAACAAGAGGACTAGTACATAAGAGGTTATTTAAAAAAAAAAGGGGTTTGAAGGTCTAATAACTAAATCTCTCTCCTTAGCAATACAGTTCATTCAAACAAGCCCCTTCCTGTTTTGCCATTTTTAGGGTTCTCGTTCAGGTATGCTGATCACTCACTCTATATAGTGAACATGACAACTGCCTTGATTTTGATCTTCAAACTTTTACCACACATTCCAAACTTCCTACAGACGTTTCGGTTTGCATTTGGCTGTAATCCGATTCTGCAAATATGTTTAACCGTCAGGTACGGTGTGATTATTACGGCACACAGTAAGTCACTTGGATGACAATACAAAGAAGAAAATGCTGAATAGCCCATGCAGGTTGCTCTTTAAGCTGTCAGAATTGTTTTCTGTTAACATTAAATTAAAACCCATTTCCTTGTTTTTTGGGGGGGGGGGGAGGTTTTAGCTGGAAGTAATAAAAATTATTTTATTTTTATTCCGAGAAATTATTTAACAAAGACAGCAGATGTAGTCTATTAGAAACGAGTAACATTCCTTTATTTATTTTTTTATTTTTTTTTTTAGCTGGCATGGAAAGATTGTGGACAGTGAACTGGAGACAAGCCCACAGCCTGGGCAGCGTCGCCGGCCACACTAACCACGTTCCCCGCCAGCCTCGTGGACTGCCTGCCAAGAACCCAGATTGGTGGTGAAGGTCAGAACTCGAAAGACCTGCCCGTGGTGGCTCAGTAAAGACAGACAGACCAGGAGGACCTAGTGGGTAGTTAGCTACAGTATGTGAGGCTCCAAAGAGGGCAGTAGGGCAATGGCTTGATCAATAAATGTTTAATTGCGGCTCGCAAAATAAAAAAAACACCCATAACTACAACTGATCTATAACACACACTGTTAATCAGATAAATCGTGATAATCAATCATTAAACATTTCACAAAATCGTCTGAATTCACATGTACCAAAATCAGAATTGTCTTTCAATCCGGTTTCAAAGAGGAATTGGTGGGCAGTGATAAACCCACCTCCTTTCTGCTCACGGCACAGACAGACACAGCAGAAAACCACAGAGTTTCCCTCCTACACAGCGCGGCCTTGACTGCTTCTTCACTTGTCATTCTGTCTCTTCAATTTACAAGGAGACGAGAAACTGAACAAAAACAAAGCATTCCCGTGGGCGTGATATCAGCGGCAAGGCATCAAATTAAAAACCTCATTCAAAAATCACGACGCTCCCATACAGGACACAGGGAACACTCAGAGTGAAATGTCTAGTTTTTAAAAAGCGTAAAAAAACGAACAAAAGCTACAGGTTAATGTTTAAATAAATAAAAGGCTTTCTAAAAAAATCGGAGAGGTAATTTTCTTGCTCGTTCATCTTATCAGTATAACCCTGGAACAAATCGGAGAGAAATGGCGTTATTGTAAAATAAGCAAACAAAATGTTTGTAAAAATGACTGCCACAGAAGGGTTAATATTTCTCTGAATGGAGAATTTATGAAAAAACTTGCAAGCTGCCCCCACAGGTCAGCTTAATAATGCTATTTTCATTTCAGTGCTTTTTTTTTTTTTTGTCTTGGAAATGCAATTAGCCTGGCGCCATGTATAAAATTGTATGTCATGATACAGTAGATAAAGCAAATCTGATTTCCATTATCAATAACATCAGGAATAAACGTACAACAGCATGCAATTCCTTCCACGAATTAGGAGGTTATGATGAACATGAATGTATCACGCTCCCAGAATCCTTTCTGAAAACAACACTGTCATTCATCACACACCGACATTGCATCGTTGCTAAAAAAAAGGTAAAGAAGTGAAAAGTGAAGCCAATGTTTATTCTAATGAAATGAACCAAAGGTTTTGAAAGTCTTAACAAGCAAAGACGTATGTCAACTACAGTAGCGAACACAAGGGAAGATGACCTAGTGAAATCTAAATTGGCTTGGGTAAGTGACAGGAGGGAGACTATCTCACTAGCTTTTCACCTCAGGAGGTGGGGTTTGAATCCAGCTTGGGTCGCAGGTAGAATTAGCCCACATGCATCAATGCGTCAGTATCTTTACGTGACACTGCATTGCATCGTGAGCACAGCACAGCTCACTGTAGTTCACCTGATGCTCTTCAATGAAGAAAGCATCTGTTTTATAGTTTGGTGCATCGTTAAATACATCCCTGTATCATTTATGTTTTGTCTTTTAACAAAATACTCTTCATTATTGAATTTACTAATGTTTCATACTGCACAAGTAGGCCATCAGGACCATCATGTGTGTCATGACACATCTTGTAAATCACCCAGATATCGCGACATGTATGTACCATTACAGCCCTATCGTTCAGCCATTATTCCCATTTAATACCATTTCACTATTGACAAAACAAAATGTCTGTCTCCTGGGGAGAGCTGTAGGTAACTGATTGACAGTTAGTTAAAAAAAAATTTAAAAAAAAAACACAGTTGTTGCTGCTAAATATATATATATATATATATATATATATATATATATATATATATATATAATAAATAAGACTCCTATTGCATAGCAGTTGCAACACCCATTCCAGGTTTTACTAGGAGCTTGATTAGCCACAGTGCGTAGGTAACAAGCTCAGGTGTGTCTTATTAAACTCAAAAGCAGGAATGGATCGGACTGCTGTGCAATGGGAGTCTAATTCACATCCCTGTTACTTGTCGTGCACTTTTCTGTCATTCTTTTAAAACATGATACCTGGTACGACACTAGGTTAAAGAAATCTGTTTTTCAAGCCTTGTTTCAAAGTTGCACTTCACTGATCAGTTCCCCTGGAGAGTGAAACTGTCCCCACACTTTGAACACCTGTCATGAACCAATAAGCTGCTTCCCTTAATGATGGACATGCTTTGAACCTGCAGGAAGTGAAACATTTCGCAGACTTCCTGAGAGTAAAGCACAGAAAGTGAACTTTCTTTAACCTAGTGCAGTACCAGACCAGATGTCATTTATTTTATTTTATGTAACATGTGTTTCTTTCAAAACCGCACATTTGAGACCGAGATGCAGCTAATGAAAGACAGGCAGGGTTTAGGGTTTTATTTTGTTGGCTACGACCGCTTAACAGAGACATGCAGTCAAAAACAAACGGTAGCAAACAAACAAAAAAAGACGCTTCATAATTCATTGTAATTACAATGCAACTAATCTTAATTGTAGTAGAACCTTGGCATGCCTGCACAATTGTATTCGTATCGTATAATTGATCAATTACATCTTTATTTGTTATCCGATCATTCTCAACCACTTTTGGCGACCCCATTTGTTTGAAAAAAAAAAAAAAAGTTCTATACTATGTTTCTGTATTTTTAACTGCGATTATTGCTTGGTTATTCAGAATAAATGAGTGCACGTGTTAAATACGTGTAGTGGTTTGTTACTTTAGAGTAACTGTAATTATAAGTGCAATTACTGCAGCAGAATTGTAAGTGAAAAACATTGCATTGCAGTTTCAGCAAACAACTGTGCTGTAATTGTAACTCTAACTGACCTCTGGTTTGATGTCAGCGTTGTGCCGTACCCCTGTTCACTTTCACAGCACGTACCAGGGCACAGCAAGCCTGTAAAGTGCGTCTAGGTTTCCTATTATTTATATCCCGGAGATTGATAACTAGCTGCGCTGCCGTACCTGTATATCATGTTATACTGTAGCAGACAGCAGCAGAGCCTGCACTGGAGATCAGCTCCATGGCTGCAATTAGAACAAAACAGCAGTACAATATCGACCGGCGAGCCACGGACAAGAACACAGGGCCATAAATCCAAAGAGCTGCTGAATCCTCACCAGATTCAACAGACTAAAAGCTAATCAATGAGGGTCTTCCCTTAAAATCCAGTGCCGCTTGCTAAACTTCACACAGCTAAAAATCATAACATACACAAGGTGCGGTGTGCCGCTCTCTCCTGTAGCTCTGAATCTCTTTTCGACGTGACCATTCTGGATCAATGAATAGTTCCACGTCAATTCAATATATTGGTCTCAAACGTTCAGTTTTTTTTTAATGTACAGTAGGTGGAAGATAAGTGCCATTTGGGGTCTGTAAAACTAGCTAAAACAGTGGATTGAAATGCAGTCCTGCTTGTGATGAGTTGTTCCTTTTTTAAATGTGTCTTTGAGCTTGCTAATCCTTATTGCGCAGTTGCCTGCTTGTTGCCTCTACTTCCTAGTTTCCTTCCCATCCTGTGACGAAGTGAACTTTCACCTCTGCTGATCTCTTCACTCTACTAAAAGACCAGCGGTGTTGAAGTCACATTGCAGCATGCAGGTAATCAGACAAGCACATGGCTATTTTAAATATCGCACAGTGTTAACATTAACATTGTGGGAACGTAGTGGTAAGCAAACTAACATTTGCTTGCATTGACTACACAAGACGATATGCAGGCGTTACTGTGGTTCTAACGAGCAAGCCAGTGTGTCTCAGATATCCCAGCGCTGTGCTGTGCGACGCAGGGTCTGCTATTAACCTACAACACCAGATGAATGATGCTCCGTTTAATGCAGGGTCTGCTTCTGTTTTCCAGCCAAAAAGTCCCTGCGGGAGTAGCGGCTTACACCGCAGGATGGTCCTTAACACACAGGCTCATGCAAGTAAATCAACGGAGCTGCTACTGTATGTGCTGCACTGCGTCTCCAGCGTGCTTTTAAAAAGATTGATCCTATTACAATACAAGCAGGAGAGAAACTCAAAACAACAGCCACAAAGGAAACTCCAAATGGGAGTCCAGCGGCATTCAGCGTTTGCTAAATCACACAAGACCCCACACAGTCAATAAGCTGTTTGAGGAAGATTACAGTTCCGTAGCTAGCGGGTTAACTTACTTATCCTCTGCGTATTATACCACGCCCCGAACAGAAGTTAACGGGAGTCGATGAGGGAAAGGTTATCAGCACGCTAATATAATTTGATGAGCAGTCATAATGTGTTTCCACCCCACTTAATATCACATTAGTTTAAAGGGACGTTGCTGTACAGTATTGAAATGTGACGATACAGCAGGCCCTGCAATGTGTATGGTAGCAGTCTGTATCTGTTTTATTATTACGAGGGGTATAACGGTTCATTCTGTATTGAGAATGACGTGATGCTTTCTTTGCACGAGATATCGTATCGTGACAGAGGTATGTGTGTTGTACAGTCGGTATGGATACATACTCTCCCTTTCATTTGCATGTCTTGTAGCAAAGTAGTCAATAAATCAACAATGCATGGCATACAGCACGCAGGTATTGAAACGAAACCAAGCGACCTGCCAGGGAGACAGTGTGTTAGTCACAGAGACTGAAGGAGGAACTGGTTCTTCTGCTTTTCACACGGCGTACAAAACAAAATGAATCATGCATTTCAAAAGCCAAGTACAGGAAAGACAGACAGAGAAAAAAAAAAAAAGTGCTGGCGGAACAGAACCCTGAACAACAACAAAAAAAAGAGTCCATTGCTAGTGCAAGGCACACAGTACAAGCAGGACTAACGGACGTACTGAGCCAGAGAATGGGGCCAGATCTCAGGCACGGATCCACGTCCACTCTGGCCTGTCTATTGCCTCCCTCATTTTCGAATGCACAGCCCTGGTGCTTATCCACAATAAACAACCACACATTCCTCACCGCTCCACGCTCTGGCCAACGCAGTCTATTCTCCAAATTGATTTAACAGGTGCCAGCGGCTGAGCAAACAATTGTGAAACCCTTCCTACTGCAATAGTTGACAAACGGTAAATAATTCACTTTTGGTCGTTCACGTTTTTCCTCCATGTTACCATCAAAACGGGGATTAACTGTATATACTTGGGTTAAACATACCAATGGACTTGCTCAGGTCAATTCTGTCTATACGAGCGAACCTCTCATATATTTAACAGATTGACGTGTTCTCTGGTCTCAAATCAGGGGTAATCTCGTCAAGCTATCCCACCAGTTTTTTGTTTTGTTTTCTCTAAAGTGGAAATCTTGCTTTTCTACTTTCACCTGAAGAAGAGACCTTTGGGGTCTTGACAGCTGGTGATGAATTGTTGTTTAGTTAGTCCAGTAAAAGGTATCACATCTCCTTCTCTGTCTGGTTCTTTGTCTAAGAGGAACTCTGAATGACTGCAGAATGAAAAAAAAAATAAACACATCACTTGTGAAGCGTGCCATAGATTCCACAGATATATGGTTTAAACATGTTTTGCAAGTCATGAAAAATAAAACGCACCTTTTCACTGCCCTTATTTAACACTATATTTAACACAATACCACTGCTGTATCAACTTGTTCCTATACAGACACACAGGGACGTGTCAGGGAGAGATTAATCACAGGAGACTTGAAATTAAATGAAAACGGTGCTGTAGCGGGCATCCAGGCTTTGTCCTACTTCAAGTCTTTGTGTTTTGATTCTCATAAGCCCTGTAGACCGTGATCTCCAGGTAACGGCTCTATAAATAATCAGAGAGCCAAGTGACAGGGGGATCAGAGGTGAATCATTCACCCCACGAGACAGCACAGCTGCTTCAGAGAGAGATCGGCCTTGACGCAGAAGCCAGGCAGACAGAGCTGACAAACGTAATCAGAGAACAACAAACACAGTATAAAACGACCAGCAAGTATGTTGCCACGGCTGCAATTTCAAAATCAGTGCTGTAAGTATGACTAAGAAGCTAATGACCAGGCTGCACTATCAGTACGTGCATAACAACATGGCAATATAAAGTTTCGTTTCAGTTTTAGATGTAGATTTACAGTAATTATGTATTACGCAAATGAGGCGTTGGTATCATGGCACATCAAAATGACTTCCAGTGTAACACTTACAAACGGACAGCTGTACACACAGACAGCTCCGTATAGGCTAGCCTCACAATCTGATACACCCAATAACTTCTGCAGGACAACGCTGATATCAGGTTTCACCAGCATTTTCCCAGATACATGGAAAAACGTCAAGCGTGACATAAGCACACACAAGCGCCTCCGCTGAAACCCCCTGCTGTGGATCATTAGAGGTGTGGTTCACGTGTGACACCGTCTGGAAGACACTGAAGAATGCAAGTGTCAATAGGGTCGTCCAGGATAAATATTTGAAACCATTGTGAAGCATTTCCCTCGCCAGCCATTCACTGTTCAACATTTTACGAGGGTTAATATCCGCCACGCGATAGAAGCAGGTACAAAACAAACCCCTTTCTGCTTTTATCACTGCAGATCTAGAGAAGATAACTCTCTACCTGTATCGCTCGCCAGGCACTGAATAGACGCCCTTATTCCATTCATGTGATAACATGACCAACTCTGCCAGCATACCTGTAGAGTCGCAGGCAGAGTTGAAAGGTAATAGTTAGCTAACTCCCCATGCTCCGGCCCTGCTGCCCGTCACTGCGTGCTTACCAAGAAACTTGTGATTATGACAACACAGCCCACACAGTTCTCAAGCAACAGCAGGAAGAGATACAACTGCCTGATATGCAACCCAAACGAGATCTCAAACACACCCCATCTCGAGCAACAGCAGGAAGAGATACAACTGCCTGATATGCAACCCAAACGAGAAGTGGTTGGGTCTTTAGACGCATTAACATTTACCAAATGCAATCTGAAACTGCAACAGTGTAGACCGTGTAGGTGTACTCCCAGAGCTGTAGTAATAAAACTTAATTAGGTCTCAAGCCTAAAATTCTAGGTGATGCAAAACTTTTGCCATAGCTGTACAGAGAACGACAATAACTCACTAAATTAGCTGGTATTCTTTAACAGTAGTCAGTGTCACACAATCTAATCATTATCAAATGTACTGCAAGCTTTGTCAACAGGTGTCATAAACAGTTTTATTGTGTATGATCTTATCTGGCCCATTACGACATAAAAGGCCTAATCCGTAGACTGAAGATAGGGCCACCCATGTAAAGCTGCGTGTTGCTGCACAAGAAGATTCTGCGTTCCCAGATACCAGGGTCAAGTGTAGACAGCAGGAAGATTCAAGCTTATTTTTTTATTACAGCCCAGCAAGGCTTATTAAATACAATACATTAAATATCCGCCCGCTGGTCCTACAGCACAGCGGCTCGACTGGATCTGAAGGGAGCTGTCTCCTGGCCCGGCTCCACCTCATCAAGCACAGAGCAGAGCGTGCAATCTCACCGGCATACTCAGGAGAGCGCCACATCAGAGAGGAGGACATGTGGAAATGATTGCTTTACTTCATTAGTAAGACTTCAAGCAGGTTTTGCTTCAGCTTAGCATTTACACCGACATGATCCGCTACAAGGGGCTTGATACTGTAGTGGGAGTCTGCATTTGCAGTCAAGCAAAAGCTAGCAATATCTGATTACAAAAAGGCCACATGACTCCTGGACGGTATCCGAACAAAAGCGCCGTTGAGCTACTGTAGTAAAATAGCCATTCATGCATATGCAAATACGGGCTAAAGTAAAGATAAGCATGGCGTTCTGCTCCATACGGCGCTACGGTATGAAACAAGTGCCATCACATTTCAGATCACAAGTGAAACCACAGCGCCACGAGTTCCAGGCTACATTCCAATAAAAATAATGGACAAGCGACTGTTCTTTTTACCTTTACCATTGCCATCATGGTTGCATAAACACTCACACGATTACAAGCAATCATTAAAATATGGCCCGTGCTGTGAAATCTACAGCTAAATCAAGCTTTTAAAATACAAAGTGCAGATAAGACGACTGTGTGTCGTTTTGCAAATGATCCATTTAGAATGTTGCTCATTCAGAACGAGAACTCTACTATAATTATCCTTCACAGTTCTGAATAAATGATTCTGAATAGATTTGATAGTTGCTTTAGTATTATGAAGTGGATATCCTATACAGATTTCATAGGACCCCAGAATCTACATAATTTATTCGGAGCTGCTGGTACAGCACATCACATGAAATCTTCCACAATAATTAATACAACTGCAACTGGATTAAAGCTCATTAAGTTGCTCTTAACGTTACTTGAAGATGAAATGCTGTACAGTTCCACAACATTCTCCATAATTTACATCTTGGACTGAGTACATCAAAACAGAATAAAAAAAATTGGCACAGGTCCCAACGCAGGCACATCATTTTATTCAATGGTTTCTGAGAGATAACATTAAATGGAAACATTGCCTAAGAAGAGTACGAGATTGAAATTACAAATCGCTCTGAACGAACAGTGGAACCCAACTGCGCAGAGCAACCCACTTTATTAACTGGACAGAGTCTTTCTGCGAGAACCGCTTCAAAATGAAAATCCATTAGGAAAGCGAGCAACTTCCTTTGTAAACCCTTGCCAAATGCCAGTTAAAATTATGAATATTTGAATATACAAGAAAACAATGAGAGGCAATGAAGGCGTCTGCAGAACGGGTTCTCTCTCTCTCTCTCTCTCTGTGTGTGTGTGTGTGTGTCTGTCTGTCTCTCTTTGAAAATGTTACAAGTTACTGAAAAATGTAATCAGATTACAGTAACGAGTTACATTTCATGCAGCAGCAGTGTGGAGTAGTGGTTAGTGCTCTGGACTCTTGACCGGAGGGTCATGGGTTCAATCCCCAGTGAGGGACACTGCTGCTGTACCCTTGAGCAAGGTACTTTACCTAGATTGCTCCAGTAAAAACCCAACTGTATAAATGGGGAATTGTATGTAAAAATAATGTGATATCTTGTAACGTGGGAGGGCGTCTGCTAAGAAATAAATAATAATAATAATAATAATAATGCATTACTCACCAACACTGCAAGCAATACTGTGGGGAATAATGCCAGATCAGCAGACCAATTTGCATGAAATGAAAAACAGCTACTGCACGCCACATCAGCCCATCACAGGAGCTTCCTTCTAGACAGAGCAATATGCGCAACCGCCTTCAAATAGCAAGGATACAGCAGCTGGCAACCATGATCAGTTTCTCACAAACATATGAGTTTGACTTTTATTACTGTGCATGTATCCCTAGTGTAGTTTCTATTGGATCTGAAAGCAGAAACTCCAAAAGGTGCCACTCTGCTTGTAACCTCTAAGCAAACGCAGGCCCCTGCCTTAGACTCCCACCGGTAGGAGGTTATAAATGCCAGCTTCTGTGTATTTGATCAAGAAGCAATATAGAAATGTAAAGGTGCTTGATAAAATAAATCGACCCCTACTTCAGATTCATTATGATGGGGCGGGGCCAGTTAAAATGATAAGGTCGATGATAAATAATGTCCTTTTTTTCCCCTTATGGAAACTTTTCCATGCACGTAATACGTTTTTGTTTTTTTTTAATTCTGTAGCTAAACTCGTATCCATATGAATGATCTAATAACGACTAATTCGAGTCAATAAACTAAGCACTTTATTTATATAAAAATAAAAAAAAGCTGCAGTATGACTGATTCGCCTGATCTGTGATTTCAAGCTTAATTTGTGGCAATGCTACCAGTTCATTTTATAACCCAGCAACAACAAGCTTGCATTAACACGGAAAGAGACATTTATTTCTAGGTTGTTGTGTAAACACAAAACAAAGGCTGTGCGTTTTAAAAACACTGTCAAACGCGCGGGGGGGGGGGGGGGGGGGGGGAGTTTAATAACTTCATTTTCTAAAGCTCGTTTGTCTTAATAAGTACGTCATTTAAATAGAAATAAATATCATGTAATACTGCTGGGCTGCATGTGGTAGTTTTTTCTGTCCGCAAAGGTGCTGTACTGTGTAGCTAACAGTTTACCGCACTTCCAATATTTCCAATACAACGTCGAGGGATATATTATAAGTGACATGACACTTTGTTTTAATGAGGTTTGTTCATGAATATTGTTTCATAGTAATAATGTTCAGTAGGGCATAAAAACACTACTTGCACATGCATTTCTTATTTTCACAGTTGCATAAGCACAACATTGTAACTGCTTTATTAAAAATATTACATTCATATTTATTTATTTATTTTTTATCCTGCATCTATTTTCATCAGTAAAAGCCATGCATATTCAATTTTAAGCTCCGCTCGACCTCGCTTACCTCCCCGTACACCTTTAGCAGCTGTGGTTCCGCGGTGCTCCTCCGGCTGCGGTGCGGCTGCTGTCTCGACGCCGATCTCCGCTCACGGTCTCCCCGCACAGCTTGGCTCCAGTCCCGGCTCCCGGCTCCGAGGTACCCATTCTCCGCGTTCACCCAGGCAAAACCTTTCTCCTGTGGCAGGGATAACCGCAAATCTCCGTGCAGGTGAAGTGTCTCAGTAAAGCACCCGGGAGTTATATTCAGTATGAAATATACCGTAAGAAGCACCGGGACCTGCATCCTGAACGGCTGCCTTGTCGCCATGTTTGTTATGCGCCCCAGTCAGTGCGTGGACTCGCCCCCCCCGGCGGAGAGAATATGAACTGCGGCTGCTGAGCCCGATAACATGAAGAAGGTCCGAGCAATCACAAAGATCAACACAAATGCATTCTCAGAGGTCTCGAATTGAATTGAGCAATCCTTAAAAACACCGCATACACAGGCTGAATAAAGTAACGTTACCGAATCCAAATGTGCAGTCGAATTTTGAATATAACTGCTGTGAAAATAACGCACGACAATAAATACAAATAGACGTCAAATTGATTTGAACTGGATAAATGTGGGCTGGTTTATATTCTTTTGTATTATTTTACAGCTAACCAAAGTTTTTCTAGTATTATTATTATTATTATTATTATTATTATTATTATTATTATTATTATTATTTAAAGCATTGCTTTAGTAAAAAAAAACAGATGGTGCTACTGGCACTAATATAAATACCCTTTGGCTGATCTGGCCTACATTACATTATGCCTGAGGCCAGCAACGAGAACTGGAGAGAGCTCCTGATCTCAGTCAAAGTACCTACCCCAGCGTTATCTATTAATAAATAACCCTTCCACTTATGCCGTTTTAACCCCTGTCTGGCCATATCAGTGACACAGACTAGATGCTCTGATTTATAGTTGGTTCTCAGCTGGTTTCTATGATTCTCTCAATAAAGGTGCCGTCCAGTAGAAATGAACCTTTTCACCGCCATGTAGCTTTTAACCTCTGATACGATACAAATCTGTTACAATGGGATATCACACACCTTCGATTGTGCTACCGGGGATACCTTTTTTGTTCACAAAAACTCCCACTTCTAGTTTTGTGTTTTGGGACAAATAGTGTAGCTGTTCTCCATATAAACAAATATTACAAGATACGATTACCCTCATACCTCTCTGCTTTTGCAATAAGACTTACAAAGAACCGTCTTTAGCTTCATTTATTGAGTGTATCATATGTCTGTCACACGTCAACAAAAGTAATTTAGCGAAAGTTTGTGAGTGCTTTTCATGTTTTTCATTCCTTGCACCAATGTGTTGCTCAGTAATTAATGCAGTGTGTGTGTTGTTGCTAAACTGTAGCTTTCAAAATATCAAGTCTATTCACGTGGCCTAATGAGAATGAACAGCGTTCATGCTCTTTTATGTTTGAGTTCACTTTCCTCATTGTGAAATGAATAGACTGCACGTATTTCTGCTACAAAACCACTCTGCCCACAGAGGAACAGAGGGCTGTTTCTGCTCCTTTGTTCCCATTACAGGAGGTGAAAGCAGATTCATGTGGGATCAATGGACCACAATAGGAAATATTTAACCCTGCGCAGTCAAATTATAAAGATAAACAGAGCTTTTGCGGATTTACGGTCGTAGCCCAAACGCTCAAGTGAAGCCTTTCAAATCAAATGCTCCCGATACTACCTGCAGCAGGAGGAGGTTATAATAAACAACATCTTCAGATTGTGAAGCAAAATGAAAATCTACTCTTGTATTTGCCATACACAACTGATACTGGATTTCAGACATGGATAACATAGTAAATTACTAAACATGTAAAAACTACTGCCATCTGCACCGGTCTGTAAAACTCAGTGTTGTCTCCAATATCACACGGGGGCTGCAGCCGGTTCCTTCTGCAGTCTGCAATCCAATCTGAAAACATTACACAAGAGTCAAGCATCCGCTGCTTGGATCACGTTGTGTAATTACTATTTCAAAATTCATTCCCCAACCTCCAATATTTCCCTGACTGGATTAATTTCCAGACCTCAAGTTCTGCTGACGTATTTTCTGCAGTCTGAGATTTCAAACTGTATTCCTTACTGGTGTATTTCTTCCATTCACTGAGTGTTGCAGGGGGGGACAGTTTAATGGTTACACTCTGGTGTACCAGCAGAACTCAGAGAGAAGACTTGTTTGAGAGCCTGGCTGAAGCCACAGGGGTGCTTTCAACTTGTTCTTCTCAAACAGAAAATGATATCCAAACTAAACAAAAAGACAACTCCATTACTTAACTTTGATATGTCACACTCATGCCAAGTTGGTCAACTACCCAGTTTCCATTTCAGGGAGCGAGTGATCAGACATTGGACTCCAGTTCCTGAACAAAGAAGCAGTTCAGCATGAGGCTTCATTATGCAGCTTGAGAAGCAGTAAATGTCTCCTGGTAAGGGCTCTCATTGTGTAAGCTCTACAAAAAGAGTACCCGTTCGCAGTTAACGGATGGGACGCAGCTGGGCAAATAGGAACAAGCTCCCCTTGTCCGCTGAACAAAAACGCAGGAAAGGCTTTATACAAAAAAATATATATATATATATATAATAACATTTAATAACTCCCATCTCTGTGCATTCTAATATGAATTATACATTGCCAATGACGCACGTTTTATTCAGTTTATGCAAACAGCACCAGATTTGAATCATTCAGATATTACCCCTGCTGTTTTACTTTTTAAATAGACTGCAGAGTCTTGCATGCATGGTTAGATGCTCACTTCCATCTACCACTGAGACTTTGAAAGCGATTTGAAATCAGACCTGTTCATTTCCATCAGCAGCAGTTTGAGATCAAATCGATTTCAATTGGGATGCTGTCAGTGTGTCTGTCAGTCCCGGTTAGGATGGATAGCAGAACTCCATCTCTCCACGCTGATGGATGTTACCTAATGAGTGGTCAATGCAAAGGATGCAAGAGGTGGGTTTTAAAATCACTGCCGGAAAAAAAAAAAAATAAATTGCAGGCAGAAGAGGCGGCTTGTGAATATACTGTCAGGGAAACATTGGAGGCTGGTGAATTCTTTATTAAACAGTAAAAATGTGACAGATACAGGAGAGCTCTGACTTTTGCATAACGTCCGTTTGGAGATTGGATTGCAGACGGACGCTGTCCTAGTTTGATATTGGAATGAGATCGAGTTCCACAGACTACAGTAACTTTCTCCCATCAATACAAGATGGAGAGATGTAAGTTTAGTCTGCCTGATCTTAACTAGGGCTGACAAAGACTTCTAATTCAAATGTGATCTCAATCTCCATGTCCATGTCCCTTCTAAGTTTGTAAGAGCTGCTAGGTTTAAGTTAATGAATAGAGCTACCCCACTTCCTGAAATATTGTTTCAAAGGGAAGCAATCTGAGACCTGGACTGTACAGATCAATCTAATAGTTTAATGTAAGTTCAAACAATATTGCACAATAACTGAGAGAATAAAGCTTTGTATAGAACACTTTTTTTTTTTTTTTTTTAAACAGATATCCAGCAAATGGTTATTCAGAAACCCATTCATTTAAACGGTAATTAGAAACATCCGTTGTCTTGAATGAATGCCCAGCATCAATTCTTCATTGTTATGGATAGTGGCAGTCCTGGGACTGCTGGCTTATTTTGTATCAGGGAGAGTGATTAGATAGTGAGTAGTGACTCACCCTGCATTAGGCAAAACAGCCCATTTCCCAATATTGGGGAAGGCAGTTTGCGCAGATGAAAGATTGGGCAAGAAGCTTTCTATTTGGAATACATCCACGCTTGATATTCCAGTTATTAAGCACAGGAGTGAACAAGAACCATTCCGTTGGCTCTGGGGTTGCTGCGATTTTACCTGGTTTTGAAAAGTCTGTAGAATTCAAAAAGGACCCAGACTGAACAGCCTTCTTCAATCCATTCAAAACACTGGGACACTTCAACAGTTCCTCCTCACCTCAAAACACACACACAGTAGGTGGGGCGGACAGCTTAATGATCCCCTTGGTTTGATTGCAATAAAAAACCCTATTTATTATTATATTTATTTCTTAGACGCCCTTATCCAAGGCGACTTACAATCGTAAACAAATACATTTCAAGAATAAAAACATGTCCTTCTGTAGCACAGCTGCAGTAGCTCTCGCATTTCATTTGAGTCTTCCTCTACGCTCATGAACTTACTGTCAATAAGAGGATTATTTATTTGAGATGGGAAACACACCCTGCTCTTGGCAGCAGAGAATGAATAATCCTAAATAATACATTTCACCAGACGAGGGAATTGGACCAACTTCAGCCCCCAGTGTCCTTAGGAACAGCTATGGGGGGTAATTGAGCTCTGCACTGTTTCAATGTACCATTTTAAAAGTGTGGATGCAAGTTCCCAATATCAGTATGGGGAGGGTGGGGGAAGAATAACCTCCTCAGCTATATTCAACAAGCAAAGACAGAAACCAAAATAAAGCTAAACAAAACCCGATATTTGGCAATAAAAAGGTGAAATTGTACCATTTCTTGCAGTAGTAGAAGCAAAAGTTGAAGTATACTTGTAGATTTACTGTACAAAAAAAAAGTGCAATGTATTAGGAGGGAAACACACTTCATGTACTGTAAACACAGCCAAGTAGTCTCCTCTTAAACTAAAAACAAAACAAACTGGTTTGTTTAATAGGCACGCTGTCTGAACTGTGGTTTTTGAAATAAACAGACAGACACTGGTGTTAAGTGGTCGCAGGTTTATTCGAGTTTCTTTTTTTCAATTTAAGTCGCCAGTAGGCATAGACCATGAAGGCTAAGCAAGCTAGGAGGCCAGTCGCTGACACTATAATGAGCCAAGAAGGGGTGTCAGGATCTGTGGAGAGAGAAAAAAAAAAAATAGGAACAGAGTCACAGGCTTTGAGAAACAAGCCCAAGAAAGTTGTGGTCAATAGACAAATTAATACAAAAAAAAAAAAACTTGATTGAAAACACATGGGGAGTAATTATTCCAAAACTATAAAAATCTACACTGCAAAGAAAACCAGCATCTAGAGACAAATCAAGATCTGTTACAGGAAAACAGACTAGATCTGGTCATTTCGAAACTCAAATTGTGCCAGACAGCCAGATGCTCAAATACTGCAAGGCAAGCCAAACTAAACAGATAAGGAACAGCTGCATTATAAGAGTGAGGAGGAGGCGTGACCATTTATATAAACTTAAATTGCTTTATTATAGAGCAATTGGGATAAACTTGATCGGAGTAAAAGATACTAACTCAGTATCTTCACGAGAGATCTCGATCAGAACTTGCTATGCATGTATATTTTAGACAAGGACAGGAAAGGAAAGGGTTCTTTCTTGAGATTACCCAACAGACTGGTGGCTGCATCAGCAGAACTCTGCAGACTGATTCCTCCAGAGGACACAACGCCGTGCTGCACTCCCAGAGACCAGGCACCTCTCCCTGAAACAAAAAAGGTGCTTCCACATGACAGCACTGCAACACCCAAACAAACCACTTCCAAGAAAAAAAGTCCTGCTGGTTACATTCAAAAGGGACTTGGTTTCTACATTAACATTCAAATGACATATCCTCTTGGGTGTGTCCTGTATGATTTGAGGAGTTTTCCCAAGTTCATTGGCCACACTTGCCTAACTCCAGCAAAACGTACTAAAAAGGTACTGTGTGAAGCATTATGTTAATTTGCTGCGTGAAACTGTTTTGTTTTTATGTTTTGTGGCTTAGCCGTTCTGTGAGCTAGTCAGGGACCTGCATCAATGTTCAGTTAGTACTCCGAGTGGGAGTTAGGTTTGTTTGTTTTATTAAGCGCTAAACAACAAGTTGTGTCCTGGGTCTCATCTATAGGGGCAAATTAACCGTGAATATGGCCGTGTTACACAAGAGAGTCCATAAACAAGGGATTCAAGTGGGGTTGATGTGCAAAAAATGTTCCACCAGCCACGAAGGTGCAATGTTTTTGTAATATTAATTAGATAGGTTCTGTGAATGTCACTTTTTGATTTGTTGAGAAATCCCCCAGCTGAGTTACGACCCACACGTGCAAAATAATGCGTTTCTTGTAAACGCAGCAGGGCGTTGCACAACACTTGCTGTAATAGCACAGTGTTCTTTTTCTTCAGACTGGATCCCATTCAGGTTAGGACAAGAACCAGCCCAGCAAACCACTAGCTCCAAGCACTGTGCCTCCCACACAGGCCCATGAGAGCAGCCACTCCGTCTCCGGAGAAACATAGTCCCCATCGTCACAGGCAAAAGGACCGACCAATAACAGCACTAATTAGAACCAATGACTCATATGCATGCCAGGTGGGCACACTACTTAATATCCTGCTACTGAAAAGCATTTCAGCACCAAACTGTGACCTACTGGAAAATTAGAGATATTGTGAAAGCACTTCATATACAGTGGTGACCTTGGAAAGTAATCATTTCTAATCAAAGTGGAGAGTCAATTGTCAAAGTGTGTAGTAAATATTTGTAGAACACTAGTGTTGAACATGGTTCAATGAGTGCTGGCATTGGACTCCCATGATGCTTCAGTGCAGGTCATGTGACTTCACTTTGCTCAGTCAGGATATACATCTCATGGAAGGCCTCTATCACATGAGCTTTGCCCATGACCTGCATACATGAGCACCAAATCCAAACACTGCATGAACTTACTAACCTATATCCAGCACACAAGTACCGAGTGGTTTTAAGCCAATGGTGATCCTCCAGGAGTCATGCCAAACTCACCTTTCCTCTGCTTGCCAGGTATACAGGCTCCTGAGCAAGCCTGGTCAGAACTCAGCGCTTGGGCATCACATATGATCACGGCACAGTGGAAATAGATCTGAAATAGATACAGAATATAAAAAGTGCCATCATTTAATTGAGTTGAAAAATTGACGAGCCAGTGAACTTATCAATTTATTAATATTTAAACATTTCATTTTGTAAATTCAGATTTAAAATAGTTACTTTATGGTAGCTCGGACAACAAGATTTGACGCAAACTACAGCATGCTCTGGGATCGAGACCCAAACTCTACTGACCTCCTTGTCCAGGAGCTGTTTGGACTGCATGTCTACGAAGGTGAACATCTTCACATCGAAGCGCTTGTAGTGTCCCGGGAGCTGTACTCTCCTTGTGGGCTTCACCTGGTGGAACACAGTCTTGTACTTGTCTCCTTTAAACTCACAGCTGAAAGAAACATTTAGAGATTGTATGAAAACCACTGGAGAAATAAATAGTTTTATTGGAAGTACAAACTTCTTCCAGCGAATCTTATGTATGGACAACGCTGGTCTCTACCTGTCCTTGATCACTGGCCACATGAGGGTGCTTGAGGGGTCGGCTCCCAGGGTCCCCCAACAGTCCTTGAGAAAGAGCTCAATCCCAGGGTCATCACTGAGCACAGAGACCTCCACAAACAGGGGGTCCCGCAGGAGCTTGGTGATGGGGAACTCCTCCTTGGGGTATGGTGTAGTGTAGCCAGGGTCTGGAGAGAGAAACACAGTGAAACACCTCAGGAGTGCACAGAGAGACCCAGGGCTCCACTTCAGAAAAGGTGCACCATAAATGTGAATGCTGACAAAAGGGCTTGGTCATGATAACTGGGGAAAAATAAGGGTTATTCAAAATAGTACCAAAGCTCAAATGCACCTGCAAATACTGTTGGAATGATCAATCCCTGCAACCATCACTACACATCGAACCAAGGAGGCAACTCCCACATTTCAGGTCTTTACCTACCAGTAGAACTCAAGCCAGGTAAATGTATACCACTTTACAGTCAGGGATGTGCCTGGAGTTTACTTTACCTCTCAAGTCAAAATACTGCCATACACGGCACTTGTTTTTATTGTCCAATAAGTGGAGTCAGGTTGGTGGCTTTATGTGGGCACAAGCTATAAACTTGCTTATAGTCCAAAAACTTATCACTAACCATTTCTAAGTCGGTACACCAAGGATAATATTTAAAATGTGTTTATTACCTTGCACTGATCTATGTTGTATGCATTCGTTTTCTTATTCAGAACTATATTTAATCCAAAAGGTTTCTTGCATCCTTCTTTGGACTTTTGGTTTGTAACCCCAACCCCCTTGGAGAACGCGGTGAGAGTGGGTTGCAGTCACCTTACCTCTCATAATATCCAGGGAGAGCTTGAACTCCCCCTGTCCCAGGGCTGGTTTAGGGAGGCTCTGCTTGTATTTACTGAACAGCTCCAGAGACAGCTGGTCTGTCTGCAGATACTGGCACAGCAGAGTCACCCTGCAATAAAGAACCAGGGTAGGAAATCAGACTCCCATTGCATAGCAGATTGATCCATTCCTGGTGTCACGACATTTAATAAGACACATACAAGCTGGTTACCTGAACACAGTGGCTTACTTACTTATACAGAGTGTGTCTGGTGGTATTGTCCTTCGCTGTCACTTTACTTGAAATCTCATTGTCATAGACAAAATAATCCCCATGAACCTAAAAAAGCGAAAGAAATCTCATAAGGAAAACATTCTTGTCCTTGGCAAAAACTGTCAGACTGCCCGTTTTGTTTACAACCCTGTGGCTACCAGTATAGTCAAGGGTAAACCAAGATAAAGCAAGTTCACCCACTTCATTGAAGGAATAAATAGTTTACTCGCTCCTGCTCTATTGCGATAAGAAAATCCTGGCTATACCAAGGATTAAAACCAAGACATATTCCAATGCATTACAGGAAGCGACTCTGTGCACCCGACGGACAGGATTTTTAACCAATTAACCTTTAACCCACAACTGACATGCAATCTGCCAAGGGCATCTCTGCACAGCCTTCGTGCCGACCACGAACACCAGCAATATTCGTTTACTCGCTTCGGTTGCTGAAGGTAGCCGAGTGGTGCAGCAGTAAAAAAAGGGAGGGTAGAATTGTCATGTTCAAGTCCCAACCTATATCTAGCAACAGGAACTTTAATGACAGGAACATAATACGTATAGTACACGTAATAGAATAACCGAGCCCTGTCTGCAAAGCTTGTGAATAAAACGCAAGTTATGAATTAGGGGTGTTAACAGTTTATGGCAAGTTTTGGTGATAATTATCCCTAAATCTTAACCATTAACAATATGCATGTCAAGTACAGAAGGATGTGTACAATGTACAGCTATGTATTCAATATTGAGTCTTTACCCTATACACCCATTAACGTTGTCTCATCCACATTCTGTTGCAGTATATATCATGAAGAACCACACCCTAATTGCGAGTTTGCTGGGTAGGTCCAAACATAACGTTCAAATGTGAACTGGTTAATCCGAATTGTTAAATGTTTGTGACTTTGTTTAATTTCCTTATTGCCCAATGAGTTGAAGGGATCGCTGCAGGTGTCCCTCATCAGTATCTCTCCTCTCACCTCCTTGGTGGTCCCGCAGGTATTGACTGTGAACTCAAAGGAGGTCAGGTTGTCGGTGACCTCGGAGGGGCCGCAGCGAGGGTCCCGGAGAGACAGGCTGTGCAGATCCACTGCTGGAGACGCAGAGATCCTGAGAGCGCGCGCCTTCATTTCACCCGTCGCTGTGCAAACTGGAAACACACACAGATGTGCGCACAGGCCAAGTCATCTTCATCAGAAACAAAGGATTCCTCCTCCCGTTGCACATTTATTTTACTAGTACCATCAGTGTCGAAGACTACGGCATTATGGTTTCTCAACATTAAGGATGTTTAAAACATTTAGTAGGACAGTGATCTAAAAGCTAAAAAGAATCAGCACCACTCCAATAAAAATGCCTCAGTCTCTCCTTCCTATATAAAAGGAATTTCCCCTTCGATAGTGCTGAAAGGCGCTAGAGGGATGGGAATCGTTCATACCCAGCTCTCCCCCGGTGAGGAAGGTGCACAGCTGCTCTGCCTTCACAACAGTCTTCCCCGTCACAGAGTCACGAAAAGAAACTGCCAGCGCCATCACCCTGGAATCTGCAGTAACACTCTGCAACAAACACAGCATTCATTGGAATTTAGACTAGCACCCTCCCGCCTGTTCCGTGCCCCTTTGAAGTTTATTAAATCAATGAGGGGGACTAGGTTACCCGGTGGAGGAGGTCGGGGGACTGGATGCCCACACAGAGCCAGAAGTTGGCGCCGTGGTCTCTGTAGATGTAGCCCCTCTGGGAGGTGAGAACAGGGACCTCCCACACATAGAAGCGCCAGAACTCCTCTGCGTTTCCTTTGCTCACATTGAAGCAAATCCGCTCGTCGCCGCAGCTCCCATGCAGAACAGGAAACACTGGTAAAAAAACAAAAAAAAACAAACTGGGTTTACCACGGAACCTACTCTCTCCAGTGCCTGCCAAGATTTCCAATGCGACTCCGGTAAAGACAGTATCTACAGCACAAGTTTGAAGAACCTGGTTTCCTCCCATTTACTTCCTGTGTTCCAGGTAATAGGACCCCATCCACCCACCTACAGTGGATTCAGAGTGCAGATAAAGTCCTTCTACCTTCTGCACAGGAAATGGACTTAGTGTCCAAGTCAAAGAAAGTCAATTAGGGAATCATGAAACAATTTCTTGGTCTGAAAGTTAAAGTGGCTCTTACCAACATCCGAGCGGTTGTAGGTATGAGTCTCCGTTTCTGTCACAGTCTCCTCCGTCCTCTCGGAATTGAGAAATAGAAACGAGGGAGTGGTGGAGTACTGAGAGCTGGTCCCTCCAATGTACTGTCAACATTGAGACACAAAAAGCAAAAGTTTAACAAGGACAAAAAAAAAAAGCCCCACTACACACCTACCCTCACAGAGAACACATCATACATGTATCGAGATTACCTTGCGTGGCACCACCGGTGTGCCGTACTTGGCAAAGACATTGACGTACTGGAAGTTCACATCTTTTATCATGGTAACATTGGCACCCTGCGCTGCGATGTCCGCGAGTGAATAGCTGATGGTGCCATCGATGGAAATGCTGGAGACTATATAATCCAGAGGTATCGGGCCATAGGTGATGTTGAATCCCATCTCATTACCGGTTACTAGAAGCGAACAGAAATGAAATATCAATTCCAGTAGTGTGGCTGGGTTGAGCTTGCAGGTCCCTTCCTGGTTACTTTGAAGATTCTTGCCCTGTATAGAAGAGATTTGCTTGGACAACCCCTCACACAATACAGAATGCCTAACTGTTCCCTTTACTGCCGCAACTCCCCACAACAGCTCAGGAGAACTAAAGATCAGAGTCCTCTGATCCCACAACCAAGCCAACTGCTTCTTTACACCCAGGAGGTGGAGAGTGGATGTTGAAGAGCTATTGGCTTCTGGAGGACACTGGCCAGCTCCCTGGTGAATCCCAAGTAAAGAACTGTAACTTTGAACAGCCTGGACAGGAACCTACGCTCCCCTGACTGCAGGACTCCTACTGCACACCATGCAGCCGTGCTTTTACCAGGGGAGATGTTGAGAGCCGGCTTGTCAGTTCAGAGTTATAAAATTTGTTTAGAAAACATTTGGTAGTGCAATAGTACTGTTATTTGCAATAAGCATAACCCAGAAGAGCTCAATTATTGCAATCGCAAGTTAAGGAAATTATTAAATGGCATTGGAAATTTCTCATCCATTATTCACTCACTGGGAGTTGACCTTGTGAGACTGAATCCCGTTTTACATGGAACTACAATATGCATCTCAACCACACACGAACAGCCATGCCCATTACTAAAAAAAATGCACAAAACCCATCTGTTAGCCTCACTTCTTCCTGTGCATTTTAATACGTGCTCGCCATCCCTGCAGGAACACAAGCTGATTAGAGGCATTAATCTTCTGCCCCAGTTATCGGACCCGTCATCACGCCTCCTACAAATTACAAGCACCGAGAAATCCAGGAGATTGGAAAACCAGCCAAGGTCAGCAGCGCCTGATCAATCATTTACTGCAGCGGTGGAAATATTATTCTGCCAATGGGGGAAGAGACTCTCAGCAAGATCAATGCATTCCATTAAAAATAAGATTGTTTCTCGCCCGACTCTTCAGCAGCTCACCTGCCACGCACACCTATTCCCTAGGATGTAGTGCAGTTTTGAAAAAAAAAAAAAAAAAAAAAAAAAAAAGGCAATATTTTAATATAGGCAATCTTACAATTTTATATCAAACACATATTTCTGTGGTATCCGATACCATGCAAGGCTAAGAATTCTCTTCATGCAGCTGTAGGAAGGAAACAGAAATTAGCAGGTTTGCTCAAACATTTGGCTCCTGATCATTAACATAATCCCATTTCCTAAACCTGGGACTGGGCTGTCAAGGCGGAAGTGTTCTTGCCTGTGAACTCTGGATTCAGGTCGTCGGGGTGACACGAGTCCACTGGAAGGTAGATCACCACAAGGTTATTGCTCCGGTCAGCCTGGTCCCTCCACATGTGCACCAAACTCAGCTGGTTTCTGTAGACCGTTTCCTCCTGTGATCGGGAGCAATGGAAGCCCGGTTAGCAGAGAGTGGCTATAAAAGGTTAAACCCCTTTCCACACTACAGTACCTCTAGAAATCACAGTAAACCCCGACATTGAGGAGATACAGGCACCTGAAAGGTTTGTATCCGATGGAAATGATGTTTCAATAAGCTATACTGTATATAATTCATATACAGTGTAGCTAGAATATAGGGCTGCGAGGATTCTCACCCCACTCAAGGCTCTTGTGCAGTGTGGATCAGCTTGCATGGCAAAGCGCTCTACCAGTCTATAGAAAACACTGCAACTTAGGTTTTCATTTTGAATTGAGAGAAAATGACATGGTTAACATGTACCGATTGCAATTTAGTTAGGGTTGATTGAGTATTGTAGTTAAAGGAAGCTTCAGTAGGTGTAGACCCCTCCACCACACATACATTCCCTCACCAGTTTGTATTCAACATTGTTCTTTTTGGGGTAGGTCACAGTGACCTCTTGGGCACTGTGCTGCAACAGAAAGCCTCTCTCGTCCATGTCGGTCTGAGAAACAGTGATCCCGTCGACCTGAATGCCGAAGACGAGGTCTACCGTTTCTCCGCTGGCGGGGGTCCGCACGATGGGCACGGACACGGTAACGTCGGCTCCTGCACAGCGGACCTGAACTAAAACACAGCGGAGCCAACGAGAGTCAGCGAGAACTGCAAGGCATCAAGCAGACACCGTCAGGCAGGGGTAAAACAGAGAGGTTTAAACATCTGAACCCTTCGTTAACTTCAAGATCATTATCACGGGTCCCCTGGTCTGGCAGCAATACGTCCGCTTCCTTTTCTTAGAGCAGTTCCATGATGGTCCACAGACCCCTGCTAATCTGCAGACTGATACTTCAACAATGCAGTGATCTTGTAGACTACACCAAAAGGCTAGAAACACACCCTTACTGACCCTGCACAAGCAGGAAGCATCACAACGGCCCCTACGATCACATACCTTCTGGACAGATGGCGCTCAAGTCGTAGCGCAGCCCGATGAGAAGTTCCTCATGCTTTGCCATCATGGTGTACGCCAAGGATGGATAGTCAAAGACATCCTGAACAGAGGAGACAGCTGTGTTTCAAACCCGACTCAATACAGCCTGGCTCCAACTTCTAACAAGCTTTCAATTTCCCCAAGAGCAAGACGGGCTGGGATTTCTTTATTTAAAATGAGGCTGCTTACTTTCTTCTAGGCGACACACACCGTTTATGATCAACAAAATATTTATGACAGGACCTGGCAGGTTAGTAGGAGACCTCTATTCATAGGCACTGAAAGCAATTTCTTTGGAGCAATGTATTTATCTAGGACAGAAAATCTCTCAATTATTCCAAAATGTAAAAGAAAATGACAGTAACACAGA
This sequence comes from Acipenser ruthenus, assembly GCF_902713425.1. Taxonomy (NCBI): domain Eukaryota; kingdom Metazoa; phylum Chordata; class Actinopteri; order Acipenseriformes; family Acipenseridae; genus Acipenser; species Acipenser ruthenus. Next base: position 2,392,862 of record NC_081228.1, read on the forward strand.
TAAATAGTACACAAGAGGAGATTGAGAGTGCAGAGTAGCACAGATTGCAATGACTAATTCCTCTACTGCTGCATAAGGGTTAGGAGTCACACTGTAGTCCTGCACAAAGTCTGGGGTTTCACAGCTCTCCAGGTATAGTATTGAAATGATCAGGTGACCGGAATTTGAGCAATCAGGCCCTTGCTAAAAAGGAGTTCACGTAGCTATAGGAGGGAGGCAATTTATTTAATAGGAGCTCCTGATCATTTAAATATACCGATTTGAATCAAACCCGTGTGGGACGAGTGCGCATTTCTAACCCTGTACAGATTCTGTCAGCTGGCACAGTTCTCCACACTCTTTAGGTCTTGCCTTTTTTCCGATGATCGGGCTGCTGTGGGGAACTCTGAGGGTGATCCAGCCGTAATAGCTGCTGATGTTCAGACCAAAGCCGTTCCTCAATATCCAAGGCTGGTCCACGTTGATCAGACTGCCGTCCGGATAGTGGACTTCAAAAAACCAAGGGCCCTCCTGGTCCTGAGCATGATGCTGATTCACAAGAGAAGAAAGCAGCACTCAGCGAGCTCGTCATAAAGCTTAGCCCGTGTGTTCAGGGCTAAACTACGTCCACTAGGGGCAGAGTGGAAGGTTAATGGTTACACTGTGGTGTACCAGGCAGATTTAGAAGCGAGACGTGTTTCTTAGAGCTCTACTGAGGCCACAGGAGTGCTTTCTAACTGGTTTAAAAAAAAAAAAAAAAGTCACCAGTATGTGAGGACCTACAGTGATCTATAAAATTAGGAATAAAGCTTTAGCCAAGATAAAGGATCAACTTTGTATGAAATTAAGACAGATTAATCATGTAGATGGTTAACATGATTAGTGTTCTTCAGACGTACACTGCAGATACGCATGTGTGTAACTGCGCCCCCTTGTGGAATATGCATGGCTCCTTGATGTACAATATACAGGAGTTACACTTGCAGGCAGTTGTGTCCAATGGTTAGAACAATTTGGTTAACATTTAGGCTTAAGGTTAATTAAAAACAAAAGCTTAACAGTCTAGCCCTTCTGAAACAGTCAAGAACTATTGCAATTGGGGTACACTGTGATAGTACATGATGCAACTGGGGCTCAACTACATACCAGACCAGCCTGGAAAGGAATGTCAACCTTCAGGGACACCTGCAAAAAGCAATGGGGAGTTTAGAAGGTACAGGACACACACATTTGTACAGAATACCTCCTGTATAAAGTGCAATACTAGGAACAGAACACTGGGGAGGTCATGATCCTTGCATGAAGAGGAAAGAACATTTCCACACGATAGGGATGGAAACAGCGTAGAATAATTCTCATTACTGAAATCAATGACCCTGATTACTACCAAGGCAGGGCTTGTTTCTCAGATCCCATTAGCACTAATCTTGAACAATGGAACGTTTAAAACAGGACCAGTAGACCATAATGCTAATCTGAAGCTGATAATTCATCTCTTATCTCCTTGGTAACCTGCCTTGTTGTCAAAGACAGCATGCTATTGAGCCTTAAGCTTTACAGGTACAGTCAGTCCATCTTTAAAACGCGTTTGACTGGGAAAGTCATAAGCCAATTGTAATCCTTGAATTAGTTCAGAAAATGTGTGTTTTAATTTAACTTTTGCTGCCATCTGCTGGTTATGATGCACAATCCATCCACATACTATAAAATGCATTGAGTGCTAAACCCCAGCCGGACATTTCTAAAATGCACAAATCAAAGCGATTGAGGTATCCACAGAAATCACATACAGGCAGGCGAGGGTCATTGCTGTTTATTGGGTTAATTTACCATTCAGAGCTACTTGGATTGGTGAAAATTGCGGAGAACAGCAATCCACAAACCCAAGCAGCTGTTTCTTCACTTAGAATGGTAAATGAACCTCACCACAACCTGAACGCCCAGTTCGTGCAGCTCTGTGAAAGATCATACCTCAATATACTCCTCCTCGCAGAACACTTTCCTCTTTACCGCCAGCTCCTTCTGCACACAGGTGAAGGAGAACACGTCTGCTCCCGACACGGAGGAGTTCCTCAGCTGCTCGTACTCCACTTCGATCGTCAGCAGCACCCGCTCACCCTGCAAGAGGAGTTCAAATACTCTCCATCAACCGGGGCTCAAACAGAGGCATTGCACCGCTATCAAGTTTGCATGAGGTTACACCCTAGCCAGAACACATTACAGTATCCTTTAAAAAGGACCAATGCCAGGTTAAGCATGTTATAATAATGCACTCTTCTCATCAGGGTCCCTCTGGAGTAGCTGTGGATGCAATTCCCCCATTTGAGGTCAGAAATTACACATGGAGATTAAGGTGTCCATGTTGACTTCTTACACCATTCTTGATATAAGTTGTAAATTGTACACTTTTGAGAAGAAACATCTTAAAAGCAAACACATTTTAATTAACGTTGTTTCTGGAACCACACCAGATTAAAAGTAGTTTAGAAAGCCATGCTTTCCAATTGCGTTGCACTTGAGAGTTATGTAGTGAACGGAAAATTTATTAAATGTCATCAGAAACCATTGTTCAAAACACAGAAAATAGGAAATAGAAAACTCAGAAAACCTAGCTGGTATAACCTAGTGTTAAACATGAACTGGATGCACACAATTAATCCTTTCATGCTGACCTCATAGTGATGGATAAAAAAAGAACACATAACTTATCAATTGTTAGCAGTACATGCAATTTGAGCCAAACAGTCTGCTATCTGCAATATTAGTCTCTTTTCAAAAAAGAACACCAGTATAGCTCTGCCAGTCCACATGCGTAGCAAACTGCTAATCAATTCTCGATCCATGTTTTCCAACACATGTACTGCTAGTCTCTACATGGGGGACATTTAGAAGAGCAAATGCATGATGACTTCATAGGAGGATCCCCATACCCCACCCACAAAAAAAAAAAAAAAAGCAATGAATGCATGAAAGGGTTCACACACACCCCCCTTACCTCCAAATACAAGTGGCAGGCCATCAGTGAAACCAGGAGGTTTAAATCCCCTTTATAGTTCTTGAGCTTGTAACCACACTTGGCGTTCAGGGAGGGCTCCAACAGATGGGCCGTACCTTGGTCATCTGAAAGAGGAACCCCCAACACACACCAAATCAGAGGAACCAGGGCTGCCAAAACTACTGCACAAGTATGTCGTTTGTTTTGCCGGTTAACATTTGAATGCAGCAAGTAGCTTCAGTTTATTATTATGATTAAGTGGTTCCCCTAGACCCCTGATCTAGTGCTTAGTGTGTATTCCAAGCAAACCAAAGTCAACTTGTGTCAGATCACTAGATTGCACCACAGATTAGATCAGTCATTCCTTATAGAAGTCAGTGCCAGCACCATCTAGCGAGCTGCTATACTAGTTTTGTTCAGCTGGCACTGAAGCGTGCTAGATGGTATTGGCACTTAATATAAAAACGCTTTGGTTAATCAAAGCTATATAATGAATCTCAGCTCATGAACTCTGTCAATACTGTAACAGATCTATAAAAAACAATGTCTGTGTAATTGAGCGATGTTTAAGCCACTTGCTTTTAAATGTTTGTGGTATTCGTGCCAGATCACTTGATTGCATAGCATAGACCAGAGCATGGTGGTGCACCCAATCTGATTGAGATCAGTCTATTGGATGGGATGTTATCAAGCAAAAATCACCCCATAGCGATGGGCCAGCAGGTACCTACTAGCCTCCCAACAGGTAGTCGGTCCGGATCAAGCGCTTTAATAGACGTCTGATGTAGCAGCCACTAGAGGGCGCTAAACAAGTGGTGTTGAAATAGTAAAAATGTGTTTAATAGTAACACAGGTTCAGGGGTCGAGACCAGGTTTAGGGGTAGATATTAGGTTAGTTGTAGACATTAGGGGTAGGGGTAGATTTAGGGGTTAGTAGGTACCTACTGGCCCATTCCTGTGGGATGATTTTTGCTTGGTAACGTCCCATTCAATCGACTGATCTCAATCCGGTGGGCCGGCTGTTCACACACTGGTCTGGACGGCACTCACCTCTAACAGAAATGTCCACGCTGTAAAGATCTAGGAATGGCTTCGTGATCTGGATCAGAAGGGTGTCAGTCAAGCACTGTCCTTGAATGTTTTCTGAAACACAGAATATTGAAGGAGTCTGAGGACACACCCTCGGGTTGGAGGGAACCAGACAAAGGGAACCAACACTGCACCTTCCCAGCACCCAGCCATGTTGCACTTTTATTAGTTAGATACGTCTCACATGTGCAGTTTCTAACCACACACTTTATAGGAAAACAGATATCTGCTACCAAAGAGAGAGCTCGGCTTGCTTTCAAAACTGTACATTTGAGACCTATATACATGAATGGCTGTGCATGGCAGAGAACTAGATAGTATTTTAGAAGGTAGATTACTTTATGATGATGCTTTTAAGTGCAGTCCCCTTTAGCCCGCAGGGATCTGTGTCTTACCGTTTCTCAATCATCAGGTTATGGTATTTAGTCATAGATGTATGGACTAGTTTAATCTCCTGAAATTTAAGAGGGTTGTGGCAATTGTGTTGGCGATAACAAGCACAGGTGTTTTAGAACTAGGGATTTTAAAGCATGGGTTTAGATTGAATAGCTAAACTTAGTTTATTTTTTAAATCTTTTTTTCCAGATTTGCATATACAATTGGAGGGAGCAGTGTTGTATACAACGGAAGAAATCAAATAAAAACAAATCGAAAAACGGGTAACTTTTTTTTAGCCAATTTACAAATAAAGACAACCCAACTCTCAAATTATTGTCTATCTCCGATTCTCCACAAGTAGGTCCATTTATAATTGGAGAAGTTATGTTTACAGAAGACAAAGCATGCTAGTGGAAATTGCATAATTTAAAACGGTATTTTATTTACGTTATAATTACATCCTAAAAAGAAAATCTAAAAACAATCAATTTATTTTAACATATTAGAAAAAAAACGTGTTTTATTAAAGTGTGCTGAATTAAGTGGCGTTTTTCAATAATAATTTTTTGACACAACGACATTGTAATGAAATACGATTTGTCTAAATTAATTTGAAAATAACCACATTAATAACGTTTAAGACTAGCTGTAACTAAACATTACTTTACCTACCAGAAAGGATGACGGGGTCGGAGAAACCAGGTAGACAGCCAAGAATTAAAAGAAACCTGAGAACGCAAGAAAAGTACATGCATCAATAAATAATTCACATTTTAAAATCAATTTTCTGAAGTGCGATTGTTTTTAAGAATCTAATACATTACCAGTATCGCGTCACTAAAGAATTCATGCTGGCCTCCATCTGCCGATTCATAGTCTTGCACATTCACAGACGAAGCGGAATAAACACACGATGAAAGACGTCTCCTCACACCTGCATGTATGTACCCAATCAATTAGCGAATCGACTGGTACTGTGCAGTCCGGTTCTATAAGAAGTTGATCTCTGCACGTGTTGTTAATTAAACAAATGGCTCGGGATTATCAATTAAAGCTTTTTTTTTCCAAAACCAATCTCAACCCTCTGTCCTTCGGGAGCTCCTTTTACGTTGGGAAATAGAAAAGATTGAAGCTCAATGTATGTGTTGAGTGTTGTTTTGGACAGTATACAAACACAAGCTGTACTGTACTGATTCAATTCTTTGAGCCTGTCTGCATACGACATGCCTTTTAAACCGGGGATAATTCTGGTCGCTCTTCTTTGCACTCTTTCCAGAGCTCTTTCCTTTTTGTAACGAGGTGACCAGAACAGAACACGATATTCTAGGTCTTAACAAGTTTTAACATTACTTCCCTTGATTTAAATACAACACTTTTCACAATATATCCAAGCATCTTGTTTTTTTTCTTTTTTTATAGCTTCTCCAAATTGTCTAGATGAAGACAAAAAAGAAAAGAGGAACCATGTGCTTTTGCTGATGTGCGTTTTCAATTCCCAATCTGTTTAAAATAGAATCTCATTCAATGCACTGTTGCCTTTGTGTTTCCTTGAAAGCTCAGGTAGCGACTATTCGTGTTTCAGCAGAACATTGCTGTCTTTACTGGGGTGCGAGTGATTCAGCAAGGGCTATATTTACAACTCAAACAGAGAAGGTACGCTCATGATCCTTGCATGTCCTATTGCAATCAGCTCAGAGCCAGGACGGCCAGTTTTTATAGTGAGTGCAATCATGTAAACCCCACTGTCCACAAGAAGGGTAGAATTCATTAAAGTGCTTTTCAACCCCAGGAGTTAAAACGAGATAAAATGACAATCTAATATGTAGAGCAGCCGTGATAAAGGTTTCCCACAGTGAATTGACACGGTCATTTTACAGTTTCCCTATGCTTTCCTATGCATTTACACAGTTGTCCATGGTTTTATAATTAGATTTACCATTGCATTAAACTCCGCCCCCCCCCTCCAGATATTTTTAACATCAAGCAACTATTGTTCACTTGCATCAGCAACACATTACGAAAACGATTCTTTATCTGCTGGAGTTTCCTGCACACCGTGAAAGGGAAAGCTAACAGTGACGTGTGTGTTTAAAGCACAGGCTATTGAAGTATTACAGTAAATCTTACTGTAAGATATATTGCCACAAAGTCCTATATTTCTATATGAAAAACTCCCACGTTATGGTAAAGGGGAATTCTAAGTTCTAACACTAATTTATTTGACGCTGCAGATACTGAATTAAGCTGACGTCAGTCATAGGAAAAGCAGTGATTGCTACTCAGATGTGAGCCAATGCGTCTAGCTTCTGGGAGTTTGAGTTCTTTCAAAGAAAAGAAATAGCAAAAAACAGTGGGGAAACTAGCGTGTGTATATATATATATATACAACATCGCTAAATATATCAAGAGAAATCTAGCCTCTCTTTAGTTACTGTGTTTTAATTCAGAAAGCAGGGGCCAGCTACACAATACCCTTTGCAAGTGTCATCTCCATAGCAAAGCGCTCTGGGGCCCTGCATATACTTGTGTTGAATGTGATACATATGTAAGTACACTGCTTACACACACACTTGAATGGGATGACAATGCATACACACAGAAGGACCTGCACGTTTGGATTTGGCATCGCCCTGGTACAGGGTCTCTATTCCCCTGGCATTCCCTTGTTCAGTCTTGACCTGAGCGCCATTGCAGATGGTACAATGCTGCACTCGTACCCGGGTGGTGATGGATGATAATGCGCCCCTCCACCGTGCCAGGATTCTACTTTTGAAAGGAGGAAAACTAAAACATGTCAAAGTGAGGCACAAAACACCCTCAGAGCGCTGAAGACCCTTATGGAACGAAAACAGATTTCAATATATTGGCATATACTGCATAATACATTTTGTAATGTATACTGCATTACATTTGTCAATATATTTAAATCTATTTTCGTTCCATAATGGGTTGTATTGTTTATTTGTTTGGGTCTAGTTTTGTCAAATGAAACAGACAAAAAGTAACCTAGCAATCATTCAGGAATGAGCAAAGAATGGAGATGTCTGTTGTGTTGGGAGCTCAACACTTTGTTTGTTGTTAGAAACCATTGTAGTTTTCACCACAGCTTATAACTACACACTCACACACTTTATACCTTTTGTATTACAGATTTACGTGGATTCAAAATGAGTTGTTACTAACAACAAAAACTGCAGCGTCACCAGCAATGAAGATGACACCGAAATATAGTTGACATTCATTATGGAGAAATGCATTACACACACACGCAAATGAATGCTAATGATAGTCTTTGGCACCTGTTGTCACGGACCCTTATATACAGTATAGCTGTGCACCCAAAGAAATCAAAAAGGAACTGGGCAAGCATAGTGAAATGCTGTTGTTGATACATATATTTTGCTGTGTTATAAGAACATTTTAAAAATCCTTATCAAACCTTATCTGAATGTATTTCAGAGCTGGCACTGAGCACCTGTACCAGAAAGTAAACTATAAAAGCACTAGAGAGTGCGCTGCTGACTGTACCTGACTAGCTGTCTCTTCACCGATTGTAAGGACAACATTATTTGGAAAATGTCTGGACTCCTTATTCAGTGACATGTTATTCTACCCAGCATGGCAAAGAACCTCCTGGCTTTCTATTAGACCCCTTGGCATTCAGTGTGATAGGTGCTTTTGCCAGTCACTGTTGTACAAACCCAGTTCTGGAGACCCGAGCCTTCATCTGGCATTGGTTATAGATAGATCGTATAAGGGGTAGCATTGTGCTTAGGGGCTGATCGCTCATTTAAATCATGTTCACGTATTTTTCATGATATCCCATTTAAAAAAACATATTCAAATTCTAGAAAACGCAGCGAAAGTTAAAGCTGAAGTGATTTGCAAACACGAATGCGTTCTCCTTTATTTTACAGAGAAGTCACTTGATATTAAGAATCTCTTTTTCTTTTGGGGGCGATTTATTCTTTACTTCCTTTTTTTCCATTTTTAAATAAGGATCTCTTTTACAAGTCAGAAAATCATCAAACTGTTCCCACCATTTACAACTGATGGAATTCCAGCATTAGCATGTACAGTTGGGTGTGCATTAATCCTTACATTATTATTTAGTGTTTTTTCCGATTGATTCTGGAATGGTGCCTGCTGAGTAGACTGGTTGCAGGCTGTTAGTTACAGGTACACCATGGATACAATGCTGTTTTGCTGGCCTCTTTGTTATGTAAAAACAAAGTGAGGATCCAAGGATCCAGGTTACAGCAGCCAGGACTCCCTCACAGAGATGCTTCCTCTATTTTTGAAGCGTGTGGGCGTGTCGCAAGGAGGAGCCCCCCCCCCCCCCCCCTTATGGGTTTAAATACAGAAGCAGAATGCAGGGAAGAAATCTGCAGGTGGTCCAGTAGCACCCATACAGGTAAGACCGTCTACTACCTTCTGTCTGAAGACTTCAGTACCCTAGCTGAATTGTTGGTCTATAGTAAGTTTTACCTTAGATTACTGACTGCTGATTGTTTTCGTGCAGGTTCAAAATCTTCCAGTTAATTGAAGACATGTGTTGATGACTATAATTTACAAAGGGAAATATAGGATAGAAAGGTGCAGTGTCGCTCAGTCCTATTGAATACCACACTGAAGTATAACGCCATGGTTCTAATTATTGTAATGGTTATGTGTGATCATTATAATGCATTAGAGTTGTAAATCAGTGGTTAACTGGAAGCATGAAGTATCCTGCATACATTTTAGACAAGTAGCCACATGGTATTTACTGCAGTAAACACCACAGACAGGGCAGGTATTAGTATTGTAGGCGGACAGATTATTACAGAAATGAGCCATTTGAATGTTTACCTAGTTAGATTTAATAATTGTCTGCAGATTTTCAAGACTAATGAGCCCTTTTTATATTGCTTTCTCTTTCGAAATCCTTTTTCTTTCTTAGGAGGAGAGTTGTGTCAGACTCGGATTGCAGTGATGGGCCAGTCCGCTCTTTTTGCGCTCAACTCTGCGCTCATGTTCTCATTTTGCCTGATGATGTCATCAGCGGGTAAGCGCAGTCCTTTAATTGATCCTACTTTATTAGTTTTGAATGGATTCATGGATTCAAAAAAAGAATATTGAAAAGCAAGCTGTCTCGCTTCCAGGATAATCTTTATGCTGCATTTCCTTCTGCCACCGGAACTGAATTGAAAGCGATTTGAAATCAAACTGGTTTGTTTCCATCGTGACCAAACCACTGGCTGAGAGTGGATTTCAAAAGTGTTCCTTGACTCCCAAAATAAAGTCATTGAAATGTATTTTTATTTCTCTCTATTATCAGATATAGCTACTATTGACCCTGCAACTACTGCTGCAGCTATTACCCCTTCAGCAACTGCAGATGCTGAACCTGCAACAACAGCTACTGATAAATCTGCAACTACAGCTACTGCTATATCTGCAACTACAGCGACTGCTATATCTGCAACTACAGTGAATGCTAAACCTGCAACTACAGTGAATGCTAAACCTGCAACTACAGTGAATGCTAAATCTACAACTACAGTGAATGCTAAACCTGCAACTACAGTGAATGCTAAATCTACAACTACAGTGAATGCTAAATCTGCAACTACAGCTACTGCTATATCTGCAACTACAGCTACTGCTAAATCTGCAACTACAATGAATGCTAAACCTGCAACTACAGTGAATGCTAAATCTACACCCGCTGCTACCTCTGGCCCTAAACCCAACCCTACCACTGCAATACCTGGTAAGAGAACAGTTCTTCAGCCTGTTTGCCCATTTCTTTTAAGACCCTGCCTCCCTATTTTGTATAAGTTCAGTACAATATAGTTTGCAGTGAAATGATAGCCTAGCCTGGGATTTAAATTGACACCCCAACCCCCTCTCCAGTGAGACTCGTTATAAACTCTTTGAATGTTGTTGAAAGATGAGCTTGCTCATTTAGGGAGTGAAAGCTGGATGCCATCTATGGGGAACGTAAAAAAAAAAAAAATCCATCATTTCCACTCAGTTGCCTTTAAATTGACAATCGATTTTCAATTACAAATTGAAAGAGCATTTTCTCACCACACCCCGACTTTTTTGTCGATTTCCAGGTCCTAAAAAATGTACAGAATGGGAAGCTGAACTAGCAACCAAGCTGGCTGCATCAGCAGATATCACGCCTTTCCTCTCGGCCAACACAGACAAGCTCCCTTCCCTCTCTGAATCCTGTGTGAAGACATTCAGCAATACAACCAACAAGGCCAATTTAATGAAACTGTAAGTAGATCGTGCAAGAGGTCAACACTGCCTCCCTCTACCTAGCTAGCTAAAGGAGCATCTACTTCAGTGAAGTCAACAGGGGCTTTATATATTAACCTCCTACCCTACCCCCATTACAGTATTAGAGCCACGTACACCCCTGCTCAAGAAACCAAAGCATGCATCACACCCGGATGTCTGCTTGACTTTAGGTGATGGTTGCAAAGATCAATCAAAGTGCTCATATTTGCAGGTGTCTTTAGACTTTGTTTTCTACGATGGCTGATTTGTTTGTTCCCTAGAATGGCTGAACTGGACAAAGTGTATGATATCCTTGACGCTGGCTCCAGACACGCTGTGTTCCTGTGGATAGAGCAACTGAATCCGAAACCAGGTAACTTTACACTGAAATACAGACAGCACAGCGCCTTTGTGTCGCGTGTTACTGCTGTGAAAAGAGTTCTCATCAGTGTGGCTGGATACGTAGGTTTTATATCAAAAATACGATTCTTCATATCAAAACTAGCATTTTGAGGCATGACCCGCTTTTGAAAGAGAAGAGGTTCGCTCTAGTCACATACCAGTATAATTCTGGTCTGGCTGATTTAACTCTCCACCGGCTTCTTCTCAAAGCAGTCCAATGAGGCACATCTGTGTTGATTTCATAGTCACCTTGTACCCTTTGTGAGTGCTGCTTTGTTCTTCTCCAGTAATTAGCTTATAGTTATTTTATGACAGATCAGTTCCATCTCATTGAATTTGCCCACTTTCAAATAATTCATGTCAGATATTTTGAAGAGTGAAACCGCATCATTGCCTCTTTCATGTGCAGCCAATGGGAGCAGTTGGATGACTGTGGAGCAGTTGGCTTTGCTGGACCGTTTTCTTCTGCAGGCCCCTCTTTCCTCCTTGAAGACTCTGGCAGACATGGAAAGCAGTCCCGTGAGTAATTGCTTCATTGACTATCTTCAAATCTAAAGACTGGAAACAATATCTCGCTCTGCTTCCTAACAAGCTGTGTTTGGAGATACGCAATGCACAGTTTAAGGTAGTTTACACTGTAGGAAAAAAACAACAAAAGTTTTGCATGCAGAGTTGGCTGCTTGTCAGAATGTGATGAAGACAGTCTGAGTATTTTCAAAGTTGCACTGATTTCTCTTGTTGATGTCCACAGCTCTGTGCTTTCTTTAACTCTTCCAATGAACTCTGGAAAAGTCTCTACGACCTAAACCCTGCACAAGCTAATGTCTTTTTCACTGGGCTCAAGAAATGCAGCATTGATGTAGCAAAGGCAGCAAATATTGCAAAGTAAGTATAACTATTCATATTTCAATTCAATATATATATAAACTTACAGCTGAAGTTTTTTGTCCTGAAATAAATCATGTTTTAATCATTTAAATATTTTCTGTACATAAAAAAGAGCTTTGAAACAGTCTGGTAAGCATTTAGAAGACTCTATACTCATCCAGCACAGTTCAAATGCAATCGCTGTTACTGGGGTTGTTTGCAGTGTTGTTTTGTTCTGATTCCAGACTTGGGCAGCTGGCTTGTCTCTATCCAGTAGATGCCAACCCGCTAGAAGATAGTTCGAGGAAAAAATTATTGGAATTGCTGAAGAACTGCAAAGGGGATGTGAAAAACGTAAGCCTGCTGGAGCTATAAAATACTCATGTGTAATAACAAAAGAACAGTGGACTTCACTCACAAAAGCACACCTGCAAACTAATCTTGTGTGTGCTGTTATTGAAACAATTCTGCGCTTCATTTAAAACAAACCCTGCTTACAAAAAGGTTGACTGTCACAAAATATCAAATACTCAGGAATCGGACGAGCTCTGCGCTCTGTGTAACCTGCTAACCTCTCTCCTGTGCAGGTGTACCAGAAACTAACGAAGTCAATGAACGTCATGAGCTTTAACGCCTCTCAGCTGGGTGAGCTGGGAGATGCAGCAGCTGGCTTGGGGATGAAACAGTTAGCCAGCCTCAGCAAAGAGGCTGTGGTGGGATCGCTGAGTACGCTTTCCAAAATAGAAGGCTTTTCAAAATCCCAGAAGGAAGCCCTGCTAAAGGCTGCTGGAGTAGCCGATATTGTAAGGAATGCTTTTTTTTAGAAATTTTTAGTGTGAACTCTATGGTGATCGAGAAGTTGCCCTGCTAAAAAAAGCATGCCTTATATGACTGGACTCTCTTTGCACATGTTTTTAGTCTGGCGTTTCTTCTTCCCTTTGCTGAGGTTTTCCCTTTGTTTACAGATTAGCAAAGGGAACGTTGCAAGTTTGGGAAAGCTGGCCAGTGCTTTGGACTCCAGTGCTCTAGGAAGTATCCCAGCCGCAGCTCTTGCGACTGCCTTTGCAGACTCCAGTTTTGCAGCTTCAACAGCAGCCATGGAGCCACTCCAGAAGAAATCGCTTGTGCTTTCAGTACGTTGCAATACAATACAATACAATACAATACAAGTCACATTTCTATAGCAGCTTTGATCACAAGGATCCCAAAGTGCTTGTCACTGGCAGTGTTGTGTGATGCACTGCGGTTAAGGATTCTGTCCCCGGTCGGTGAGATGAGAAGAGGTTAAAAGCTCTAGAACCACGAATGCAGATGAATGCAGGGTTGCCAGTTCATGCCCAGCCTCTGCCCTGTTACACGCTTCAAACATACAAAAAAATGAACAATTCAACCATCAAATGAAAAATAGTTTCATGCAATATGTAATCAAAACAGAAGTTAAAAAAGAGATACAAAATGTGTTTTTAATTGCAGAATTTGAAAAGATTCAGATAAAAAGCTAGTTTGTAAAAACAGACCAGTTGAAAGAGCATTTAATAAAATTGGAATTTAAAAAAAAAAAGATCAAAAAGAAAAGGCAGTCAGTTTTGAGTATAAAAAAAAAATATGAGATTTAAAAAAAAAGCCATTTAGTACATTTTCCAGCCTGTTTACTGAACCATCAAAATAAGGATGAGCGTTCTAAATGTGAATAAAGATTTACCAGGCTTCTTGTGCCTTTCTCCTTCTCAGTTCTTGAAAACGAAGTCTGCCGATGAAGCTCTGTCCATTCTCCCTCCTGCACTGATCACAGAAATGACGACTAAAAAGCTGCAAGAAGCAAGTGCGCTTAGCACCGAGTTGCTTGGGAAAATGCCATGGAACAAGGGGCAGGTAAAATCACACAGATATTTGTACCAGACACTGCTCAGACCAGTTCCAAAAGCTATGGAGCAATCCCTGAACTCTTTTTCATAAAAGTGTGAAAGCAGTAAGGCAGATTCAAGTGTACGGGTTCAAGGAAATAATTCTGTAAAACGGTTTTGTTAACTTTTCAGGCTTTGGTTGTCATGGCAAAGGCGTTCTCGAATCTGAAGACCACTGAGGACTTCAAGTGAGTTCAAGTCTACTGTTTTCTGGCTACAGTCGAGGAGATGGGTGGGGTTTATAGTATCCTATATTACCTGTACAAACAGGTGCAATATGACAAGCCTACATTTCTTATTCTCTGTTGAAGGAAACTTGGACGCGCTGCACAAGGTATAACATGTGAACAAATAACTGGCATGGCAGTAGATAGCCTGGAAGCCCTATCTGCCAGCGACTCTCTTTCTCGTGATCAGGTGGGTCTCTGTGTGTGTGTGTGTCTGTGTGTGTATCTGTAAGTTCTTGATAAACTGGCCATATGATCAACCACTGTGCATTATAAAGCACATATCAGAAATCAACCAATCACAGTGCAGTATTTGCCAAAATTCCAGTTCCTCTTATCCTGTGTACAGATGCCATCCCGTGCCTAGAACACCACTCCTGATTCCAATATTCAAAACAAACAAAAAACACACATGCTTGCTACCTTTTGTAAAATGGATCCCCTTATCAGCTTCACTCTTTCTTTAAATTCTGATGAACTCAACACTAGTTTCTCCAAAGTCAATGTTACCGAAATTGCAAATAGAAAAGCACTTTTGTTTTTAATAAACAGTCTCACGCATGACACAACACCTGTAGGCCTACACGTTATTCTTCACGGTGTCTCTTCTGGTATTTTGTGTATAAGAGATGTCATTTCGTTCACTCCCTGTGTTGGCGTTTGAGTTGTTGTGATGTCACCATCCTCTAAACAGCTTCAAGGAGGGGTTTGTGTGAAATGTAATGGAGATGTATTTGCGTTTAGTGATTGCTTGCACTTTAAATAGTCTTGTCCATAATAAGTGTTCTGTTCTCACCCTCTAGATCCGCTGTGCCAGTACTGCTTATTTTAAGACAGCTAAATCATTCACCACCATAACTTCGGATGAAATCAGCAAAATTCCCTCCAATTATCTACTCTACCTAAAGTGAGTCATGGTCCCAGCATTCGCAAGGAAGCCATGTCCGACTCCTGAGCTCTGCTTTGTTGTTTTGTGGGCTTGATGACAGATCTAGAATCAGAGCCACCTTTATGAATCGGATGACCTGAGCAGACAGTCGTACAACATAATATTAATATTTGGTACACAGCTGAGTGAGTGTACAGCCATGGCCAGAAGCTTTGCATCACCTAGCATGTTAGGACTGAGACATAATTAAAAACAATAAACTATATGAACATAATTTAGATCATTCATCTTGTAATTAAAGAAACTACAAAATTATACTGCAAAAGTCTACCAGAAGCCGTAATAGTAGTACAGTATTTCATGTTAGATTTAGAAATGTCGCATCTCTCAATTTGTTTCAGTTTTTCATTAAGTATATGGAGAAACTACAAAGCGGTATGTAATTCCAAATGTTAACGTAATGTTATCCAGCAGGTTTCATTGAACTCATAGGGTGATGCCAAACCTTTGTCCAGAGCAGTTTGACGCAGCGTCTCATTCCTCAGTTAATACAGTTCACCCTCTGATGCTGTTTCAGGTCCTTTAAGGATGTAGAGGCTGTACCAACAGCCAACTGCACTTTTGTCGTCTCAGTCTTTGCTAAGGCTGAGCATAGACTCCTGGGTAAGAGCTCAAAGAGAAGGGAAGAAGTTCTCAACTACATCAAGACCTGCATGGTAAGAGACTGGAATGACTCAATAGCTACAGGGGTGTAATCCGAAATGTGAAGGTACCGGCACGCCACTAAGATATGGCTTTTCTTAAACAAGAATTATTATACCAATTCCCATTGCATCACGGTATGCTGAACTTCTAGTAACACGGTATGCTGAACTTCTAGAGGTCATGCATTTCTCTGATTCCTCCAGCAAAAGCTGCATGTGGATTAAAAGGTAAATCCTAGGCATTGTCTTGACCTGAAATACTGAAATATTCAAATCACCTTCGGACAGTATTCATAAATAAGGTATGCCCTGGAAGGCTGCTAGGCTGTATGGAAGTTAGGCTTCATCGTGTTTCTTTCTAGAGCTTCAATTCTACTGACAAGCTGACCGCCAACCAAGTCAACCAGCTTGGGAACGTACTCTGCATGTTTGGCCCAGCGGAGATTGATAAGCTGAGCAACAACAATTTGAAGGAGGCTGTAGATCAGCTGAGAGGATGTGGCAAGTTTGAAGGAGACATGAAGGCTTCCCTTCGCACCAAGATCATTGACACATACGGGTAAGAGCAGGCTGTTCAAATCCTCAGAGCAATCAGGGGCTTCAGACTCACACATGGGTTACTATTAAATAAAACCTGACTTCAATCAGATGTTGGATTTTCATCTAACTGGGTCTTGTCAAGGAAATCACATTTTTTGTTATCTGTTTATCACGTGGTCATACCGAAATCCTCCTTTCTCTGAATGTCTCTTCTCAGTAGAGCAAAAACCAAAACTTGTTGTGGATTTCTAAAGCAGGATTTTCATCTCTATTTGTTTCCTTCAAACAGGGCTTTCGAAACCTGGACCTTTGATACCGTGAACGAGCTGCAGACCCTTGCCTCTCTGTTTAATGAGAGTGAGATTAACAAGTTATCTGCGTCTGTAAGTGTCTCTTAACAGCCTCATGTGCAAAATAATAATAAAAAAAAACTTTTATTTGTCAAATAAGAACGATTAGAAGCTTCCAAGAGTGCATCATTTTGTTCAGGTGCATTTGATAAGGCACTGGTGGCCCTGATCTTCAGTTCTAGATTACCTGACCGTTGTCTTGCAGGTAACACACACCACATTGCCCACCATATTCACACTTTGTTCTTTTATACTTCAGGTTGACCTGAAAGAAACCCTGAAAAGCATTCTGTCTCAGGTGAAGGAACCGGAGGGGTTTGTACCTGCAGATGTGAACTTCACTCCTGACGTGACAAGTCTGAAGAGCTCATTCAGCAAAATAGTGATTAATTTATTTTTCAAGGTTAGCAGGAGAAAGAGAGGTACGTACAGGAGTGGCTACGTGTTGCTTGTATATCACCGAGATACAATACAGCACTTGCACGTTCCAGGTCTTGAGTGTCAGTGGAAACTACAGCTACACCTGGCCCAGACCATTCCAGGTCAGCTATACCTGGGGAAAGGTAGTGAAACAATGCATAACGCAGTAATGCTGGATCTAACGGCCACAGTACTTGAGCTTTTCAGAACTGCGTTTTCAATTGAACTACATTTTCTAAACTGCTGATCAAGAGCTTCAGTTGAACTGCAGGAGTTCTGCATTTGAATAGCTGTTCGTGAAATAAAATGTGTTTCCTTTCTCTGGCTGTTGGCATTAGTTATGATTTTTTTTATATATATACAGACAAGTTGCAGATTCGCACTACCATGCTCAGTGATATTCTAAAGCATTCTATTTGCTTTCTATTTACTGCAGTCTCCTACATGTAAACCAAAGTACTCCAACATAGGCTTTGTCATATCTCGCTTGGCTTGAAAATGCTTATCCATGCTTTATTGCACGTTGCTCTTCCTTCATTGTGGTACACTGTCAGAAGGGATCCCGATGTTGTAATGTGAAGCAGAATACACTGTTCTGTAATGTATTTCTTTGTGTGTTCCACAGCCCTCACATGCTCTGGCATTACCATCCCCACAAAGGACCTCATCCTGGAGCTGGGCAGTTCAAGCAGCGCCCTCACTGTTGACCAGCTGGGGTGCTTGTCCAATGACACGTTCAAGGAGACTGTCGATATCCTGGGGGATATCACTGCGTTTCCTATGGAGAAGCTGACTGCCTTGAAGACTGTGGCCCTAATGGTATGGAATACAGCATATTGATAGGGCGCAGCTTGGGACTCTCAATGGCGTTTCAGTTCATTACAATATGAATAGCCAGGCAACGGCACAACCACGTTCAATCACATCACATCACATGCTGAACTCGATCTGAGAAATCTGAATCGAAAAAAGGAAAACAGCAATATCCCCAATGTGTTTATATAGCTCAGCTGTAAAGGAAGCACTAATAGCATCTGTGTTTCTTTCAATAGGCGTACCCCACACCCACCAACAATGACATTGCTGGGCTAAAGAGAATCACGGTGGCTTTCACAGCCGCTGAGATCAACACTTACTTTGCAACTCCGAATATCGATGCGCTGGCAGCGATCGGAAAGTACCAGGATTGGAGCAGTGACGTAAGTACAGGGGGACATTTTCAGGAACCTAGGGCCTTAAAAACATGGAACGGACCGATTTCCATTATTAGTCATATCAACTTTTAACTAAATCCTGTATAAAAGGCACCGTATCCACCCCCAACCATCTTGTAGCTAACCTAGTAATTCAGTTGAATCCTGGGAAAGGAAATCCTTTGAAAACCTGAAGGGAAACATTTCCAATCAATGCAGTCTTATGTCTTGCAGGCAACCGTGGCAGCTACGGCTAAGCAGATCGTTGAGAACTTCCTGAAATCCAATGCGTCGAACACCCTGCTCAGCAAAGATCTGTTGGCGCTGGGCTACCTCCTGTGCGCTTTCACCCCCGAGCAGATAGCAGCCGTTTCTGCTGCAGAGTACAGGTGAGCCACGGGGGTGGTCTCGAGCCCACAGGGAGAATGCATGGCGATGTGGAGAGACAGAAGCTTGAGTGAGCCGCTGGGCATATGGGGGTGGTTTCCGCGATGGATGCTTTGCTTTTTATCCATTTCAGATCAGCTGAAACTAGAATGGGGTGCCCTCTTTCAAAAAGCCTGAAGCACTGATCATGTGATAACCGCCTTCACGTTGCACCTAACGTTTATCACACATTCCTAGCCACCTATAGTTTTAGATTGCATTTGGCTGTAATCCGATAAAAACTCAGTGCTGTGAAAGTAACTTCACTGTGAGATTTATTATGCAGTTATAAGGACCTGGTCTCTTCCGGGAGTCAGATCGTGCAGCATTACTCGAGGGTCATTTCAAGTCGTCGTGTTTCCCTTCGTTTCCCAGCTCCGCTGCAAGTAATATTGGAAAGCTGAAGTGTTCCCTGCCAGTCCTGACAGCGTTAAAGAACAAAGCTGTGGAAGCCTTCGGAGCTCCCAGCGCCTGGACCATGGTTCAAATGCAAGACATCGGAACCCTAACAGGTAGGGGGGCCATCTGAGTGATCAGCCCCAAGCTTTCAACTTGTAACCATTTCAAACTTCAGCCAGGTTGTAACCCAGGCGTCCGATGTGAATGGCTAGCCGACCACACCACCTGCCATTAGTAAGTATCTTCAATTTACAACAACGTCTCTGCATTTGTGTTTTCCAGCTGCGCTAACCAGTGCTGAATTTAGTGCCATCAGCAAAGAGAAGATGTCATACATTACACCTGAGGCTGTGTCCCTTATTCCTCCTGCTGTGTTTCAAGTAAGTATCATGGTTTGCAATATATATATAATTTGCTAACCCCAGCAATATATATATATAATTGCTGGGGTTAGCTAGCAAACAGCTTGTTTTGTGGTTCTGAACTCACTCGGGACCGCTAGAGTCAGATAGCTTGATGATGATGCACAACTTTGCATATCAGTCTCTGAAGCAGCAACACTGTGCCTGCTTTTGCAGACCCTGACCATTGACCAACTGAGATTTCTTGGCACTGAAAACTTAGCTGCTGTGTCATCTCAACAAAAGGCATCGCTGGACACGACCAAAGCACTTGCTTTGAACGAGAACTCTGGAGCTACGGTTACCCCTACCTCTGCCCCTTTGACGTCAGGTAAGTCGTAGGCATTGTGTGTTTTAATCACTGTTATCTACAGGGCTTTGGTGTTGAGGACAGGATGGCTATACAACCTTGCTTCAGAGGAAGCAACTGCTCATCACTGCTAATAATGATGTGAACTACAGAAAACACAGGGCAGAGGAGCTACTTCACACTGTGGACCAGGAATTCGGTTTCCCGTTTCCTGTCATGGTGCTAACTGGTTTTTATTGGGGTCCAGTCTTGTATGGCGCTGTTTATTAAAAGCATAGGGAGTCACAGTACATTTTAAGCATTAGCACTGTATCCTAGCAAGTATAGTATGTAAAGATCTGTTTTAAAAGCTGTGACGAGGGGAGATATGGGCAATTCACAAAAGACAGATACAAAAGTAAGTGTCGTTTTTCAGAACAGCACCCAACTAGCCCACATGCTTTTGTTTGTGTTCCTCAGCGAGTGCCTCTCTGGCTTGTGAGAGCCCCCTGGCGGCAGCCATTGCTCTGGCTCTGACTCTGCTGGCTCTTTCACACTAGGATTTGCCACCAGCCAATCAGAAACCTCACAGGACTCTGCATATCCAGTGTGGACAAGAACACTTCCTCCCAATTCCTCAAACAAATCAACGAGCATTCTGGGTGAACGGTGCTGTTTGTACATCGTTCATAGTTTTACATTTAAAAAAATAAATAAATACTGTATATCTTGGTATTACTCACTACACGAACGCCCCTCTTAAAAAACACACGATTTCAATAAGCAAGATGTCTACAAGCTGTCCCATCCCCTGCTGTTCTCTCATTTTCTAGGGTTCCTCATAACCGTATTCTTCATTCTATTTATCCAATCTGTTTTATTGGGAGGGTAGGTGTAAACCTGTTTGTGACAAATTTACAAAAACAGGGTGGGTATGTTTGATGACCTGTGTCAAATAAAGCTTAATTATGTTTTAGCAGAACACAGTTGTATTTCGTTTTAGTGGTTAACTGGTGTTGTAAAACATTGACTTCCAAAGCGCTGATGTCAGCTTCTTCTGCAGAAGATCTAACCTGAGCAGCACAGTAATCTGCGTGGTGACACAAAATAAATAAAAAACAAGTCTAAACCCTAGTTAAAGGGGTATTAATTACACTGAAGCTACAGAAAATAAGGATGACATAAAGCACTAGAAAAATAACACCCATGGTTGTGTAACCTATTTTCCTGTGTGGCAATGACAAAGCACTCACTCTCCAACAGAAAATGAAAACTACAGCTTGGGTTCTAGTGTCCCTATCAAAGTTTATCTATTTGTATTTATTTATTCCAGTTTTACGGATTGTTTTGCTCTTATAAAACACACCTGTGTGTGTTACTGAGTGTCACAGTCCTTTGTAAATCAAGATGCCACCCTTGCTAGAACGCCAGTCCCAACGCTGGCGGTTTAACGTCTGTAAAATGAATGAAAGTTGTTTTCTCTGTTTGAATTTCTTTGCTGGGTGTTTTGTAGGTTGCCTTTAGTGTAGTATAGTGTACAAAGCATTTCTGTAGTGCTATATCTACAGCACACCACAAGCATGGAGAGTACAAAATGATATTTACTGTTCATTCATGATTTTGCATGTAAAATTCAAATTGAATGTACAACCAGCAACAAATAAGGCACCGACATAGTTTTAAATACACAAATGTCAGTGTTGCTGTGAAAAGGTATCAAGAGGCACTTGCATATTTTTTTTTTTTTTTTTTTTTTTTTTTTTTTAAACTGGTTCATGCAGTGGAGACTTCTAGATCACACTTCTTATTCACATGTAGTGAACTGCACAAAGCCTGTGAGATTTGTACCACTGGAATCCTGAAACTGGAAAGAATTTATGTGCCATCTTTAACACAGAATGAATTGCAGTGACTGGATTTGGGTTGACACAGTGGTCTACTTTAATGAACAGAGGTGGCTCTTGTATAAATGAATACATCGGATATTTTGCTGGTACTTCCACTTCATTTTATTTAGTAATGTAAATCTATAAAAGGCATTTCATTAAAAAAAACACAACTAATAACAATAAAAATTATGAAATAAAATATGAAATCAGCACCTGCAATTGTTCATGACATATTGGCAGCTGTGGATTAATACACACAATCCCTGCCAGGGTTGCTTAAAATGTTTGCTAGGGATGTAGTGTTGAGTTGCAAGACATTTATCTATTCTATTTAAAAAAAAATTAAAAAAGCACTTTGATAATTGGCACCATCAGGTATACCATAATATATAAATTATATATTATATATATTATATATATATATATATATATATAACACACACACGAAAGCAGAGCTAACCAGGGGAGCAGAATTCAGAACTCCTTTAACTAGGATCCTCATTCTGCAGTGTTCCAGCAAGTCCGTACCGACATCATGTTCTTGCTCGCTTCCTTCGTTATGTTTTGTCGCGACCTCCTCTCCTCCGATTTGCCAGGAAATCTCCTTCAGTTCATCTACTGCTTACTGGAAGCAAAAACCCCATGGAAGCCATAAGGCATTTTCACAGGGACTGCTGCCCTGCCTAGCTCTGTGAAGGACTTGGCATCCAAAACCAGCAGGAAGGTGTTCTTCTCCTGGGAACAAACAGCACATTCAACGTTACTGCCACGCCAAAGGAACCCCGCGTCTGTGGAGCACACAGTTACTCTGGAAAGGGATGCCAGCAGTGCAAAATGTTTGTGCCACTAGCACTACCTCCTCCTCGGTTTTAGAACCATATACTGAAGCCTTTGCTTTAAATTCTTGTTTAGACTTGCATTTCAATCCAAGCATAGCTGGAGTTTATTTTGTGAGCCACGATGACTTTAAATAAAAAGGGTCGTGTGGGAGAGGGACTGCAGCTCTTACCTGTTGAGGCGTGACCACAGCTGATAAAATGACTCCTTCATCTTCTTCTGTTGCATTAGGCGCTGGAACAAAGACTGGTTCTGATGGGTAGAATCCAGGCTCCTTCCACATCTGGGTAAAATAATATTTCATTTTCATATGTCAAACAGCAAGCATTTTCAACCGTGCCCCCCCATAACATGTTGTGATGTTGCAAGAACTCAAATGCTGCAGTTCCTTGGTTTTCACCCGAGTTTGCTTCTCTTCAGGTCTAGCTGTCTGACAGATACATCGCATAGATCAGATACATCTAATGATCTTCCACTTTGGAACCAGTTTCCTATTGTTTTGCTGGCAAACGAACGTGTGCCATCAGCTCAGAAGTAATGTCTTTCCTGTCATGACTGAATCCGACTTGGACTCTCCACAATGTACCGCGCTTGATAGTGTTTCTTATTTATGGTAACCCTCTGAATCACTGGGGTGATTCTGGGGTGCGGGTATTTTTTTTTTTTTTTTTTTTTTTTTTTTTTTTAACTACAGTACACTTACTTTCATTTCTTTGGTCTCGATGTCCATCTTTAAAAGGGAGTCTCCCACCAGGTGTCTGAAGCCACAGCCGTAGAAGTAGCGGTACTTCTTGGTGTTGTATTTGTCGTAGTTGATCTGGGGGAACTCAAGCCCCCCTGCTTCCACTAAATCATCAAGGTGGAGGTCTTCATGAGAGACG
Source organism: Acipenser ruthenus (assembly GCF_902713425.1). Classification (NCBI taxonomy): domain Eukaryota; kingdom Metazoa; phylum Chordata; class Actinopteri; order Acipenseriformes; family Acipenseridae; genus Acipenser; species Acipenser ruthenus. The sequence continues at coordinate 2,416,194 of NC_081228.1, forward strand.
AACACCTGGATGAAAAGGGGTCCTGTAAAACTCATCCCAGTTATAATTCAGAGCGCCAACGAGAAAAGGATCATGCACGCAGCCCTTTGTTCCTGTAACGATTGTGATTTTTTTGTTCTTTACAGTTAAAATGTCAGTATAGAAGTAAGAGCTAGCGCCACCTAGTGCACAGCTATGAGAAACAAGAGCCAGCCCCATCTCTTGTGTAAAGACACTTTGGCTATATTACATATATGGCAGGAAATAAAGATTAAAAAAAAAAACCATGGCAAACCATGCACAGTATATCCACGGGAAAAACTGCCAAATGAGCATACAAATGTACCGAATTGAAGGGCTGGAGCATGTGATAACACCACTCAATAAAAAGGGTCCTGTCTCTGCAGAGAGTACATCCTTACCTTCCTGTCGTCTCTCTTCACTGCAGTGGCAGAGCTGTAAGGTAGCGTGTTGAGGTTCTGTCCGGTGGCCGTGCTGGAGTCGACAGTGAGGGGCAGCACAAACCTGCGTGGAAACGTTCTGGCAGTGGTATTGTACATCTGCAACAGCAGCAGAGAGAGCATCGGAAACTTGAGATCAAGCTACAGAAGAGGTTCCAAGTGTTCCAAGAAAAAAAGACAACTCAGGAGCCTTCGTGGTGTTGTACAGGCATCCTTTTTAAATTAGGATCGATTACACCTTACTTCAGAACGCTTTTGTGCGATTCTATTGTAAACACTGCAACCAAGCTGGCTGTTCAGAAATCCCTAAAAAAGTGCTGCACGCTATTCCATGTGAACCGGGAAATAGGAAACCCCACAGAAAGGTCCAATACACCTTACAGGTATTATCTAGACGCAAGACTGGCTCTTTAAAACAGCAGTTCACAAGTCAAACTCTCCCAGCCAGTAATGCCCTGTGACTGTATTGTACAGTACATCACACATATGTACGGTAAGCAACACTGAACCTCTTATTAAATTTTAATTATAAATTTAGAAAGTGGCAGTATTTCGGTTTTCCGTTGCTTGGATCAATTCAGTGCAGCCTTAAATCAGGAACACTGTGGCAAAACTTACTCTGACAAAGACGTTTGCTGAAATCTGTATCTTCCATAACTATTAAAACACTCGATAGTGCTGAAATTTAGAAAGACCAAAAGAAACTGAATAAAATCAATGATGTATTCATGAAATACAGGTCTTCACTTTCATTTTGCACGGTTTAACATATCATACTATACATGGTCATCCCCATAAAAATATTCAATTATCGTAAATCTCACAGAGGCCATAGTTACCTCATCTAGTGCTTGTCCAGACTTGCGCAGATTCTGAATCGTAAAGTTATTCAAAGCACCTCCATCATCTGAAAAGCACAGGTCCAGAACAATGCAGCCCTGGTCTTCAAACGCATTGATCTGGTGGAACATGGCCAAGGGCTTGGCGTAATATTTCACAGGGATCAGCTATGGAAGAGAAAACGCCAGACAGTCACTCATATCTGCCAGGGGTTAGGTCTGCCACGGGCAGCACAGACAGCACAGACTCAATGCAACAAGACTGCAACAAGCTGCATGTGTGCCGGACTGTGCTGTGTGTTACAGGCTCTGACCTCCACTCGCTTGTGGCGTGCAGTTGAAAGAAACACAGGGTATAGTAAACATTTTGTTTTAAGACATCTGGTACAATGTTGGTTAAAGGAAGTTATCAGTTTTATGTCTCCCCCCCCCCCGGAGATCTGTTATACTGTTTAAATGACAGAAAATAAGCCTTTGAAAGGGGGAGACAATTTCAACCTTCTGGGGAATGGTTTTGTGAGCTGCTCTCACTTTAAAACAGCAGTTGCTTTTGAACAATGGCATTCATTTCTGAGAGAGAGCGACAGAAGCCTCAGGGCAGCGCGCTCGTTCCAGGTCACTTATGCAAAACAAAAACAGATTCCATTTTCTTTTTTTTTTTTTTTTTACTAAAATCTCATGCAGTAATAAAAGTCCTTTCTGCAGTGTTTCTTAAAGCTGGAAAATACAAAATGCTTACTTGTCCTGTTTGTTTGCTTGCTACATGAATCACGGTTTCATGATCCGGCTCCCACTTGATCCCATCCGATAAGCACTTCCCTCTCATTTTCGCTGCGATAATCTCCAGTAAATTTAATTTAATGGGCTGCTCGATGAACACAACATAGTTCTCCGTCATCCCTTCAAAACAAAAGACATCGATGAGACCACGAGCCGCAGCAAATCAAAAATCAGGGATTTCAGAGTTATCGTATAATTGCACAAATCGGCATACGAGCTAATACTGCACTTAGATATGCAAGATTTCCACGTGCTGTCTCTCAGTACAAGACACAGAGAAGCGTTAATACAAGGCCTGGTAGACAAGATGTTTCTAAATGTGCTTTTCTGTACACCGCCACGGTAATTTGTGATAGTAACGCTGATAAAAGACTATATATAAGCGTTTTAGATTCTGACTCTCTCTTTTCTGAGCATACAACACTCTTGTTTTATTCTAAAGACTAATCTGCAAGTCATTCATATTGTTCTGGATGGGGTACTTGACCATTCGTCAGCGACTACCCGCTCTAATTTCTTCTGGGAATGGTGTATGGGATTAATACAGAGAAATCTGCTCTCTGGAATTAACCACGATGAAGATGCGATACAGAAGTCAAAAAAGACACGGGGCTAAGAGGCCAAAGTTACGCCCAATCACATCTTGTTTAACTTTATTACAGTACATCTTACTCAACTGCTCAAACAGAATTCCAATCCCAAATCCGCATCAATCTCTCCAATGACAAAAGGTGAGGAGTCTTTTCAGAAGCACGTGTTGGTGGATTGTTTGCAAGTCTAGCGAATAAAACTCCAAGCAGAACCCCACATGACACAGAAGACATTAAAATCAGGTGTGGAATTAAATATTATGACAACGGAGGCGATTTAAAAGTATACCTTTTAAGAGAGCCGCTTGGAAGCAGGTGAACCTTACCAAAGCTGTGATAGTAGGAAGGCTTTGCGCCATCCTGCGGAGGGATGGAGCAGATAATCTGGGCGCCCTGGAGGGTGTCGCTGTCATTCGTCTTCTGTGGGGGGATCCGGATGATGTTGTAACGAGTACCTAGATTACAGAAATAATACAACATTGTTCCAGTAACTGAAGGCACCGTACAAAAAAGAAGGACATGCAGCATCAATGCAGTGGTGGGACTGCATGACAGTGCAATGGGTCTGGACCAAGACAAAAGGAGAAGTCACTACACAATTTAGATGCCTTACAGGCTTTTAGTGCCAATCAAAACAAGCAAACGTATTGACCCATGCTAGGCTTCAAGCAGGAGCAGACAACGCAGTTGGAAAGGAAGTGGATGACAGACTGGACAGAGGTATGGAGACGGGTCTTTACTTTGAGATATTAATAGTTCTGCTGCTGGTTTTGAACACAGAGCTAGGTACTGTTCACAATGAACTTGAAACAAGGATTCCTTGTTGAGAAAAAAAAAAAAAACAAGTAAACCACAGGACCACAACCGGATTATGTGTGTCTCTTGACCCAGATTGCTGGAACAAACACAATCTGATGCATCAGAAAACACATTTGCATGGCCCTGTCTGTGGGCTAGGGAGGCAAAACCAGCGGGGACTGTTTCTCCTCATCGCGCCGTTACAATGCTAACCTCACAGTTGGAAAACACAGGAGGGTGCTAACACCGCTGGTTGTCCAGGGTTAATACAGAAGTATTTTACTTTAAGTTGCTCTGTATCAGGGCTAATTCATAAACTCTAGTAGCAGTAAATTTCTCTGTATAATTTTCCCTGTATGTTAATAATAAAGCCCGATTACTGTGATTTTAAATTGTTAGTCATGTCTGGTCATTCTTACTCTCAGGACTCCGTAGATATTAAGAAAATATTAGGCCTTGTTTTCTTACAATGAGTTGAGACTTTACTACTGAAATCACTGTATAGATTCCAGTCTCTTTATGTATTGTGAAATGCTACCATATTCAGCGCCAGAGTCATTGCAGAAGTGCACTGTAATCCACGGTCACACCTTGTCTGCTGTACGAGTTGCCCATGTTATAAGAGGTGCCATTGGGATCGTAGTGTGGGTGGGCAGTGGCTCCATTGACAGCCACAAACTTGCTCCAGTCGACCTGTTAAAAAAGAAACAGAACTATGCAATGACGACCCGGGAGAATAAACAAACGTCTTATCTAAGAGTTTCAATTACGCTTTCCAACAATTGTTTTTTTTGGACTGTTTGTTATCTTTTTATGATGCTTGCAATCGTTACTTTCATATCGTTTCTGCATTTTCCGAGAAATCTACGTTCAGGAGCTGATCATCAGTTATAGTTGCCTGCCATAGACGTACGTACTGCAGGCTAGATAAGCCAAAGTGTCTTCATATTAGTAAGCACCAGCGCCATCTAGTGCACAGCGGTGTACTGACAGAAAAACAAAAACTACATGCAAAGTGGCAGATCGCTATGGCACTGGCTTTTACTTCTAGGAAGACTGACGCTAACCTGACTATCAAAAAGGTATCTTGAAAAGGAAAACGTAAATGATCTCTAAAATAAACAGCATGCGTTCTGCTGCACAGAAGTGCTTCTCGCATTTTTTCTATAGCTCATTCGAGCTATTGAAAAAGTACCGAACAAGTATTACAGTCACACCTCTGAATTGTAACAGTAGCCCAGTACCTTTTCCATGCTTGCCAGGGTTTCAGGATCCACTTTGTGCATGTAGTTGGTTTCTGTGCTGACATAGTAATCCCCCATGTACTTCACATAGTGCACATTGTTGTTATCTGTAGGCTCTGAAACAGACCAGCACCACAGACCCTCATGAGAAGGCTTCCCCAGCTTGCAAGGCTATCCAATGATGCATGCAGTCATACATGAAGGACAGACCCCTACACACTCTCAGATTACAACAGAATCAATAACCTGTGCAACAGCGTGACCCTCGTAAGGTTCCTCCCAATCGGACGTGCACTTCTCCCTGAAGATTTTAAACTGTACTCTTTCAAAACTGCATACTTGAGACTTGCACAATGAATGGATGGTGGAGAAGGTTTATTTAACTATCTGTCAGCTGCAGTGCTCTTTAAATCTCTCTGAATGGTGCATGACGTTCCGTTCCAGGGACCTACTTGGCATTTCAAACCGGGACACAAAACGTTGGAAGACATTCTTGCAGGGGTCGGGCATGGCCAGAGTTCCGAACTCAGAAACCACGATTCGGTCGTGCTCGCTGTTAATCTTGAAGGAGTCACTCTGCAGGAACTTGCTCTTGTACTTAACAGTCCCGTTCTCAACTTTAAACTGGTGCAACAGGGCCATCCCATCAAACCAGTGGTTGTATCTGAGAAACAAGAAAATACATTTCTACAGCATGTGCTGTAAACAGTAGTGCAGCCGTGGCAGAGCAAGATAAATAGTGTAGTGTTTTGTGGTGATTGGTTAGAAAACCAGGGGGGGCTTAAACTTATAAAAGTACTTGCCTTTGATTTCCAAATTCAAACTTCCCCGGTCCGTTCCTCAGTAAGCTGCCATTGATCCAGCTGGGTATTTCTCCAGTGATGTCTGCAGTGACAGGCTCTGGCGTTTCTTCCACAGTCTTCACCAGCGGGGCGATGCATTCCAGCCCCTGTACTGAAGCTAAGTGTGCAAGCTCCTGTCTGGAACTGGGCAAGGAGCTGTTTATGACTACTGGAAAGGTAAACAAGGGTAGGGAACAAAAAACAAGCAGATAGCATATCGATTATCACGTCATTATAACAGGACCCGTCACTTAAGGTCCTGTGTCACTACATTAGTTTTATTAACATTATTATATAGCAGAGTTATTTATTCACCTTGAAAGTGGACTGTTTTATTACGTCGATACTTTTGAATGTTTTGCATTATAAAATAAATGAGTCCAAAAGGGGGGGAGGGGGTTATATTGAAACTGTATTTCTGTAAAGTGTTAGTACATGAAATCAATATAACTTGTTTGAAACGTTTGCTGTAACGACTTCGTAAAAATAAATAAAAACACAACTCCTATATAATAGACCCTGAAACCCGGAGGCCGCTGTGTGTGTGCGCGGAGTACAAAGGTGCATCGGGGTGTGTGCACTTAACAGCGACGACATGAAATAAAAACAATTTAATGTAAATCAGATCAGCAAGCAAGCCTATTCTGCAGCTTACATTACCACGACACCGAATTAATCGCTTACCTTTTACTAGCTTCAACATGGTCGGATTAAGGCACAGCATTTCTGCACTGTGGTCTTTTGAGGAAATCGACAAAAAAAAAAATGGGTCAGCTGCAGTACTATAAAAGTTACGTAGTGTGTACAAAGTGCGTGGCTAGTCTTGAAACTGAGCTCTCCGGAAAATACAGACGTGTGAAACTGCGCAGCTGCGACACACACACCAAAAAAAAAAAAAAAAAAAAAAAAAAGGACCTGGGGGCGTCTTTTGCGTCATTACTATTAAACACACAATCTGACACCAAACACTTGTTAATCCTGCGCGGGTCCGACCCGAACCCCCAACATAGTCTTCTTACCCGCGACCCGACCCGCTTTAATAAGACCTGCAACCCGACCCGAACCCGCACGTGTTTGTCCTTTACATACCGCCTGCGTCAACGGACTCACATTCACACACAGATATTATTAGTTTATTCCGCAGACGCCTTTATCCAAGGCGACTTACAGAGACTAGGGTGTGTGAACTATGCATCAGCTGCAGAGTCACTTACAACTCACCTGAAAGACGGAGCACAAGGAGGTTAAGTGACTTGCTCAGGGTCACACAATCTGAAGATGGATCTGTCAGATATATCTACAGCAGTACCATTATTCTCCACAGATTGAGTTTATACACTAGGCTGTACAGCGTGGTAGCGTTCTCTAGTGGTCTGGATAGATTTTAACATTGTAACAGATTAACTCTTATCTCTACTAGACCGTTATGAAAACATGCTAAAGCTGCATTCATGTTGAAGAAAAATATATGTTTGTGCAAACAAATGTTACTTATTTTTAATATATACATCATTTAAGGTGTTAATTCAATTGCTAGTATATTTGTACTAACTACAGGTTATCTATATCTAATAATAATAATAATAACAATATACTTCTAGTACACCTATGTTTAGGCACAGATAAAATGCTGGTGCTTCGGTGGGCGTTTTTGGCCTCCAGCCAACATAAAGCACTTTAATTATACAACAGATCCATCTTCAGATATACAGGGTGAAACATAAATAAATGACACAGTAGCCTACTGCAGCGCACAGCTAGGATGATCTCTCTCTATATAAATGTTAGATTGGATGGTATTTCTTACCTGGAATATTTTGTAACATCGCCATCATTCTTCCGGTTCTGCAGGATGCTGAGCCTCGGTAGGATTTAGATTGGATGCTGTGTTACAGCCGCCTTTTATGTAGGGCCGATCAGGAAATACAGGTCAGTTTAATGTCAAAATAAGAGCCCCTTCTTGAAGCTTTCTGGCCACTCGGTGATCACTCTGTGAACTAAACAGCCATTATCCTGCTACCTGCAGCAGCAGCAGTGGGGTTATGAGTGCCATGTGCGAGCTGTGTCTTAGATCTATCGCCTCGTTTTTCTTAGTTAACATTTTGGATGTCTTGGTATACTGATAACATTTTACAAGAAACACCCAGAACGTTTTTTTTTTCTTTTTTTTTCTTTCCTTCTGTTTTTAACACACTGCACCTTTAAATATTAAGTAGCACACATAACATGTATGAATAATATATTTCATGGCACATTCATTTTGAGGATTTTTAATAAACGCCAAATTAGCAAACATTTCTTGCTCGCGAAATGTTTCTGTTTTACAGTAAATGAGTGAGGAATCATATGCTTCACTGGAAGCTCAAGACACTCAATAAGCGTTATCATTTAAGGTACGCTTGCCGATACTGTACATTTCACTTTAATACTGCATACTGCATGTAAAAATGAATTTGAAATAAATAAAATGTAAAACATAAACAGTGCTGCAGTCTGGAGTCTACAATCAGACATTGCACAGAAGTCACCGTATGTATCACACAAATTGGAGAGATTGAAATCTGCCAGCCCTCAATCCTAACTGGGGATGACAGTCCCAACTGAAATCCATTGGGCCCTGATCTGTTGCTGATGGAAATTAATCAGGCTGATTTCAAAGTGCTTTCTATGGTACATTTAACAGTCACGCCTCTATACAAATTATTATGTATCTTCAGAGAGGCAAAATACCAAACTAGTCAATGTAATGAAGGTTATTATTCCAAAGATACCGGTAAACCTCCTAAAATGTTAGGTCAAAAATAGTATTGCGATAGTGCTATATCTAGCTTATAAAGATTCCCTTTGTCTTCACCACAATGTTTATTTGAGTGTGTTGACAAATGATCTCTTTGTGGATAAAATCCTGTTTTATTTATTATTTTATGCATATTCATTGCACAGTAGAACAGCCAAAATAAGTTGTATTTTTTTTTTATTTACTTTTGATTTTGTACTCTCAGTTGTCTGTTACAAAGTAATGGCTGCACTGACATGGAACATGGTGATGATTTTGTCTGTATGATGTGCTGATATAATCAAAATATAACTTGTTTTCTTTCTTTTAAGAATAGTGTTTCATGTTCGTGTGCATTTTGTTATGTTTACAAGGTCAAATACTTGGGCATACAGACTCTAAACACACTGTTTGTTTTCTTCATTAATATGTTGCAGTAATCAGAACAAAGTGATTCTTTAAAAGTACATTGTTGAAGCAGATCCTGACAGATTTTGAAAAACAAATTATTTACTACCCAGTGCTTCCACAACCAAGATAGCATCAATTACGATACTGGTAGCATTTAAAGTGATGGTTGCTTCGACCATTCTGGAGGACAGATTTTTCTTTTTTATAGGAATTTTTATTAGTGTACTGACAATAAACAAATAACAACAAACAGCCCAAAAATATATGATACTGTACAAAGAAAAGGGAACAGGCTGGTACGCAGATTTCCACACCCAGCTCAGAGAGGCTGGAGCTCATTGTGGTGAAGCAGTGCTGTCCTGGCTGATCATGGTGGCACTACCTTCCTATTTACCCTGTTTCTACTTTACCCTGTTTTCTCTTTAGGAAAGTGTCACCTGATTCTGCAGTGTGTTTGAAATGAGAGCAAGGCTGTGTCTCAGGCTTTCTTTTTTCTGTGTCAGATGGGTTTCCAAAGCTCTGGCCTCTGTCAGGATTTCATCCAGCTCATGCACCAGCGAAGCATCCGCTGCTGCCCTCTCACTACCAATTACAAACCACTTATATCACAAATGTATTTAAAGTAAGTAGCTTCAAATTCAGTAGTCTTAGATTTTGTTTTTACTTTGCTGTCAAAAAACTGCTGTGCACCAGAGCGCTGGTGCTTACTAAAATGAAGCTGATTTTAGTGTACATTATGCAGTCAGACAACTAGAACCGAAGAGCAGCTCTTGAACTCTCTGGTGCACAGTACTGTTTTGCCAGCAAAATCTAAGAAAATTCAAGGTGATGCTAAATACTTACAAGTTGTAAGGTCTAAAATAAAAATCCACCTACCATAAAAATCGTGCATACTTTGACAACAGCATGTTAATTTCTTTATTCACATCTGTTAATGGAAACACAGTGTTTTAGTATCCAAACAATACCCCAATGCAAATATTGCTTAATTCATTTCAATTTAGGTTTTTGTATTCGCCAAACAAAAAGTTCTGCTAGCAAATATAAAATTGTGATTTAAAAAAAAAAAAAAACTGACGCCCCTGAGTTAAATCAAAGTTTATGGCGCAAACATTGCAAAAGTATAGTATAATGGTTATGATAACGCTTTCAGGCAAGTGTTTTGTCAGAATAAAACACTTGCCTGATTTTTTAAAGATAACTTGTTTGGTTATCTTTAAAAAATCAGGCATTTATTGGAATCTTGGTAAAACATCCTAAATGTTTATTATTATCATTTTATTATTATAATTATTATTAGTCACCTTCCAGTACAGCCTCAAAAGCGTTTGAAAAATGTAACACTGTCATGTTATCAGAGGAGACGACATCCCCTTTGGCAATTGAACTTTCACATTCAACTTCTGGATGTTCAACCTGTTGAATAGAAACAGAAAAAAAACAAAAACAAAAATCCTTAAAGGCGTTGATAAAAGCAAACAAATGTGCTGTATAAAGTATTGGATCTTTTTCAACACTTGCCTCATATGATTTTTTTGTCTTGGGTCCATCTTTCTCCGTTCCCTTCCCAGCCATGGCTGCCATTTTAAAATGTGTACCAACCTGCATACAAGATATTCACAAAACATAAACACCATTGGCACTATACCTTCTGTCTGTATTTCAAAAAATGCTTCTTGTTGGCATATATGCAATAGTAAGACCTCATCTAGAATACTGTGTTTAGTTCTGGTCATCTAGCTACAAAAAGGATATTGCTGCTCTAGAAAGAGTGCAAAGAAGAGCGACCCGAATTATTCCAGGTCTAAAAGGCATGTCAAATGCAGACAGGCTGAAAGAATTGAATCTAGTCTTAAACAAAAAAGAGTAAGTGGCAATCTGACTCAAGCATTCAAAATTCTAAAAGGTATTGACAATGTCGACCCAGGGGACTTTTTCGGCCTGAAAATAGAAACAAGGACCAGGGGTCACAAATGGAGATTAGATATAGGGGCATTCAGAATAGAAAATAGGAGGCACTTTTTTCACACAGAGAATTATTGGAGTCTGGAACCAACTCCCCAATAATGTTGTTGAAGCTGACACCCTGGGATGCTTCAAGAAGCTGCTTGATGAGATTCTGGGATCAATAAGCTACTAACAACCAAACGAGCAAGATGGGCTGAATGGCATCCTCTCGTCTGTAAACTTTCTTGTGTCGTTATGTTCCAAGTCCACTGTCGTGAAGTGAGTTTAAAAGCTCTTAAACCACGGATGCAACGAGACTCTCTTGCATTGTGGTTTACGCTCGCTTACAGGTTCGTGATATAATAATAATAATAATAATAATAATAATAATAATAATAATAATAATAATAATAATAATAATAATAATAATAATAATAATCATAAATAGTTGTTTTTAATATGTAGACTAGAGATTGAGTTAAAATATGGGTTTTCGACGTTTCGCATTCTTTTTGTGCCCCATCCGGGCAGTTTTAGGGGTTTTCACCCAGGTTGAACCTTTAGAATAAACAATAATTTCAATAAGAAAGATCAACGTAATTTTAGAAAATGAAATACCCATTAATCACTATAAATAATCCGTTATTTATTTAACATATAATTATTTAACATATTATTATAAACGCCACCGTTTATAAAAACCTGCGTTCCTCGACAATGTCTGTTCTTTCTTCAGCGCTGGCCTGGACCTCGCGCCATCACGCGGACAGGTGTCTCGCTCTGTCCTACATTTAAATTAAAAGTAACGGTTATTTTTTTTTTTTTTTTACAGTATAAACCTGAAACAGTTTGGTGGTAAGGAGGCATTATAAAATACATCAAATCAAATGGATTATTTTTGGTATCGGACAATTCAACAGATTTGTGTTTGTTTGGTAAATACTGTGACATTAACTGCAAATTAATGGATAGAAGCATTCCCGATTCATTATTTTTAAAAAAATCGCACTATCTAGTCATTTAAAATCTCCCCTATTTTAATACCTTGCCCTTTGTGCATCTGATTAGGTCTATAATTTTAACAGGTAATAAAAAAAAGTATTTGTGTGGAAAAAATGTATTAAAACCCAGTTTTGTAAATATACCTTACAAAATGGTCAGGTATGTGTAGGGGTCTCTGGAAGATGCACAATATCTGTAATGCAAATGTTAAAAAAAAAAAAAGAAAGAAAGTTGGAATATTTTCAGCTTTACGCTGTCGTTTCCCGTCAAGTGCAGAGGCAGCATCATACTCATCTAACCATTTTAGAAATAACTCTCGTTTCTTCTCTGCTCCACCCACGCCGGTGGGTTTGTTTTCTCTGACGTTATTTTTCATTGCTTGTGCGCATAAATTTAATTGTGTTAAAATGTTGGATGGAAAAAGGGCCTGTAATTTCAGGTTTCATTCATTTATGAAACAATACCTCCCCCCTGTGGCTTGCACTATGGAAGTTGTGATAACTGTAATTACAACAACCAGTAATTAACACATCATGCACGGGTTCATCTAATATTTAATTAATTAGCGCTTTTATACAAAGTTATGACTATTTTCCTCAAAAATAGAAATATAACAATGTTTCATGTAGCCTACAGGTAGATGGGTATTAAAGTTTGGGTTTTTTTTGCACATACATTTCTACAACGTATACAGAAAACCAATATATATCGTAAAAGTTCTGTCCTGCCTCAACTGGGGGAGTGTATTTCTCCAGCGTTGGAGGCTATAGGGCTGCTTCATACTTCTGTCGCTGATGAACGCGGTACGTCAGACAGCTATAAAAGCTGTGGATGACGTCATTCCTACCTGTCTGAAGTATGAACCAACCTTTGCATGTTTAATATTGCAGCTGTAATTAATGCAAAGATACGTCTAAATGCGTACTGTTGCTTTAAATAGCAGGAGGAGCAGAGAGCGGAACTAGCAGTCCGTGTCACTATGTACGTCAAAATGTTATGAGTGTTTAAATCCCGTGCGTGGAACTGTCGTTCATTCAAACAGGTGTGCATCTGCAAGAAAGGTAAGGATGCTGCACATCTGTGGCATGCAGGTTAATCGAGCGCGCTTTGTTGAACGTGGTATTGATTTAACGAGAATGATATTTTGGAATGTACCTATTTGTATATAGACTGTCACACTTACAACGTCTCTGTACAGTTATTTATCTAACGCGTGATTGTAATTTCAGTGTTAAAATAACGACGCAAGTTAGATGTAATGATTTCATCGGAGTTTTATTATTTATTTATTTATTTATTTAAAAAAATTGCTTTAACAGATTAAATAAAGAAGTTCCGCAGCGCGTTTCCTCATTTCTCAGAATACGCTTTGTAATTGTATTTGTAGGGGCTAAGTATAGCAGCTTTTGTTCAATTTTTTAAGCGAAGTAAAAATCTATCTTGCACTAGCTCGAATAGCACCTGTATTCCAATCCAGCGCTATCGGGGTCTCCCTCACTGAAGCGTGTTGCCCAGGTAAACCGCGAGAAAGTTAAGAGCATTGCGAGGTAAATAACAACACGACTAAATTCATTATTAAAAACCCGACCCTTAACCTACTCATTTTATAACAGCTATTACTACACAGCTACCGCATTATGCGGATTTAATTATACCGGCGGTAAAAAGGGAAGTCGTGTATTTAATTTATACAGAAGTGGTGCGCGGTAAATAGCTTTGGAAACGATACTCAAGCTAGATTAAAAAAATGAAATGCTGTCTGTCTGGAGCTGTGGTTGCAAGTTGTTCTTTGCTATTGTAACATGTTTTACTATTAAAGCAGTATTCAAAACCAATACATATATGATGGTACAGTAAAGTCTGTAAACTGTATTTTTACCGGTCGTCGGTGTTTTGTTTATATTTTTGTTATCTTCATTGATGATCATAAACGTTTGGTCGTGGGGTTTCCTATGCAGATTCGTGTTGCCTATTGGTTTTCATGTTTTTACGATTCATTAATCAAACACCTCACATGTGTTGTGTAACTCTGTAGCAGGCTGGTAGCTTCTCGATGACCGTACACCGTGTTGCTATTGACAGAGGCGGGTGCTTGACTGTATAGTTAGCACCTCGGAGTTAAAACCTCGTACAAGCTGTTCACTTAACAAAACACACACACTTAAACCGGAGACGCTTTGAATTTCAACAGATAAATACCGCTTCCCTGTCTTATTTTTTATTTCGAATGATTTTTTTCCCGTGTTACAGATGTAGATATTTAATTAATAGACAATGCACACATATTACATCGTTAACATTACACGTCTTAGAGGCATATACAGAACATCATCAATTTCTTATATGAATTTGGGGGTTTACTTCTGCACACTGGGGCTAATCAAGCTCGTAGTAAAACCTGGGATGGGTGACACTGCTGTGCAATAGGAGTCTTATTTCCACACCTGTTTAAACAGTATTTTAATACTTGTTAACCCTGCATGGATTCCAAAGATGTCTTTAACAAACAGAGTTCCATTTCGCATTGACACAAGTCTGCAGGAATTCTATATCTGGTGGAAAGTTTGTGGAAGTGAAACTAGATCTCAGTGCTATTTCCTGTCCTTGACAGTGGTGGTGCAGCCTGCCCGGAAGTCTTCAGTAAATCCCTGTACTTTTGTATTTCAAAAGTAAACCTTAAAGAGATTAAAAAGGACTCCTAGTCAAAACGTACGTCATCGATTTTATCAAGATATAGTGTTTCTAAAGTTAGAGTTATGGAGTGTTAGTGCCTATCTGTGATACTTTTTAATAGGGGACACTTAGATCTCTTTTAAAGAGTAAAGCACCATGCATTTCACATATTTTATTTAAAATTACAAGCAGATATGTTTTAACTAATCTTAAAAAACCCCAAAGAGTTCCCTTAATGATACTCTCTTAACATCTCTATGAAATCACCACACAAACTCGCAACATCAAGTATATATATATAAATATGTGTGTGTGTATGTACATTTGTTTGTAGGAATGGATCCGTTTGGTCTGCCAGAGGAACACTGTATAGAAGTTATTGATTTCTTGGATGGAGAGGAGCTGTACTTCCAAGGTAAGTCATTCCCAAAGCAAAATGAATTCAATACACTCATAAAAGAAACAGACCATTGTACATCTCGTCTTCATGTCTTTCACGTCACTGAGATCTTGTTTCCTTCTAGAAGCACGCTCAGAGATACAAAGGAGGCATGTTTCTGAAACCAGGGTAGTTAAAAAGGAGTGTCAAACAAGGAAGAAACAAAATAGAAACGATACCTGCTTCCTGTAGGGCAGGGGCTCTCGTTCCACATTGTGTTTGAAAAAATGTATGTGTTTAAAAGGGCTGGGTTTAGAATCCCCTCCCTGCTAAAACATGCGTGGAATGTGGCCAGAAGTGATTCGCCCGCTGTGCCGGGAGACCGCGCCCAACACCACGGCTGCTGTGAGTTTAGAGGATGGGCTGGCAGAAGGAGGCTGTGCTCCCTGTTCTGCACAGAGACAGCAGTGGCTTGGGTTCTAGTTTTACGTTGCATGTTTTGTTTGTTCTGTTTATTTTGTTTCTATTTGTAATAAAAGCGCTTCTGAGCTCCAGTCTCCACCTCAAGGATGCAGCAGTTTGTAGCCAAAACGAGAAGGGTTTACACTTCTGTGAAGACATATTGATTTAGACTGTATCAAGTTACATAAAAACCGCTGGTGTGGTGATTTTTTTCAAAGACAAATGAATTTGGTATTTAATGAATTCAATGTGCTGACGTACTGAGTTGTCTTTGACAGCACGTGCCTCAACAGTACTGTGAAATCTGCTTTTAAAATGTTTAAATATTTTAATAACCCTCTTTCTCTTTCTCTCTTGTTGCTGAAATTGAAGACGAGGGGAAATGCGAAGGTAAACTTGCAAACATTTGAATATTCTCCATTAGAACGCTTGTGAATATTTTCTGTTGGGATTTGTTCTTTAAACTCGTTTGTTGGGATAGATTACGAACCCGATGCTTTGGAGCAGTGTCGTCGGGGGCTGTCCAGAATGATCCGGAATAATAAAGGACAGTACCTGGTGGCCAGTAAAGACTTGATCCTGAATTTTGAAGACCAGACCAGAAGACAGCTGGATTGTGGTGATGAGAAACGCCAATATTCCCTTTATCTGCCATGATTAGAACACTCCACTTTCTATTCAGAACAGGAACATGCACCACATAGTTACTAAGACTCCTATTGCATAGCAGTTAAGAGAAAACATTATATTAACATTGTATAGCTCGTTATTAGATTCAGCAATATAGGCAGCTGTCTGTCTGTCCGTTTATCCGTCTATATGTCACACACACATGCAGCTAGAGAATCACATTGTGGTTAAATGATTCTTCTTCTATAGTATTCTGTACACAGTGAGGGTATGTCCTACTCATCGACTTTCTCATCACACTGAGCGTTTTGAGTTGGCAGCTGTGGGGAGAGAGGTGTGTTACTGATGCCTGTTTTCAATTGCTTTGCAGATAATGTCCTGTTCATGATTAAGCTGTACAAAAACACGGAAGGGGGCAGCTTCCCTGTGGCAATTCAAATTAAAAGTGGAGCAAAACTCAAAAGCTTGAAATGTGAAGAAAAAGAAAACAAAAGAAAAGTTTTGCTGGTGGTGAGTTTGCATTTCATTTCATCCAAACACCAAACTGGCAAATAGACACTTGCTTCATAAGGTAACTTGTAACAAGCATTTATATTGCTTCAATTAGAGGAAAACATTTTAAAAAAGCCAAGATGTTAAGCAATAAACTATAAGAATGTCCCCCGAGGAGCTCCCCTGGTAAAGGCATGACTGTGCGGCATGCGTGTGTGAATGACACACGCCAGAGCCCCATCGGTTAATAGAGGTGTCTCATCTTACAGGAGAGGATAGGACAGGGTCTACTGTATTTGACTTCACATTTGTAAAAAAAAAAAAAAAAAAGTTTGTTTATCACTGGGCTAGCTTAAGATAAGTTATACAGATGATAATATTGAAAGTTCATGTGAAGATGTCTTTTATTTCATTTCAGGAAGGAGAAGCCCCAGGATACATAGAGAATAACCGTCATGATATGGTGTTCTATATGAAGGGAGTGGAAGATATTCATGACAGATACACGTTTCAGTCTGCCCTGTGGTCGGGCTGGTACCTGGCCTTTGAGCAGGAAGATTCTCAATACAAGCTGGTTTTGAAGTACATGGAGGATGAGGTGGATGGTCACGTGGACGAAAACGTTCATTTTGAACTTGAGTCGAAACAGAATTAAAAAACGTCATCCTTTTTCAAAGTGTGTTTGTCCAGCACAGTTCAATGAAAATCAAACTAAATTATTATTATTTATTTTTTAATCTTTAAAGGGACTACAACATAATTGGAGTGGAGTTCTAGTTAGGAGTGTGCAGTTTTGAAAGAAATTTCTTAGTTTGTTTGCCTTTCCTTTGGGAAATGGGTCACTGTTGCACTTCCTGTAGCTCTTCTTACCTCAGCAGTGTCTTCACAGCCACCTCATTGGCTTTAAAGCATGTCCGTCAATAGGGGATGCAGGTGGTTGGTTAACGAATGGACAGAAGGCATTAAAGGGGTGGGGACAATTTCAGGGACGCTGTTCAGTCCCGGCACTTTAGGATTCTCCAGGCAAACTCAAAGCCAGGGAAAGTCAGTTTCAGAGAAACATTGAAAAAAAAAAAAAAAAAAAAAACTCAATATCGGGGGAATTGTACCTAGAAACACTCGGATTGAAATATAGCATAAAATACTAAGGGAGGTAAAAAAAAAAAAATCATTTAAAAAGACATCTGCTCGACTCAATAGACTGACATATTTCAATCATGGCATATAGTTCAACAGGTGCTTTACTGTTACAGTGTCAGACTGACAGAAACGTGGCACTTATCAAATACATGCACTCTTATCTGTGATTGCTGTCTCCAGTGAACCAGCATTCTCACCCAGGGTGAACAGATGGGTTGTTTTTTACAGTTTCTTTGCAAACGTCGCTTGTCGTGTATGAAGCTTGTGTGTCTTTCTAGAATCCTTCTCAGTTGTTTAAATGTGATTGTGGAGAGGATCTGTACTTGGGAAGCTTTATTTCATGTATTTTTTTTTAAAATGGTATCAGTTTAAAAAGCTATTCTGAAACTATGCAACAAACTGTTTGCTGTTAATGCTACACTTTATAATGCGTATCTTTTTGTGTTTAGCAACCTCGTAGCCAGTTCTAAAAATCTCAAAACAAATCTCAAAACATAGGGCAGCAGTGTGGAGTAGTGGTTAGGGCTCTGGACTCTTGACCGGAGGGTCGTGGGTTCAATCCCCAGTGGGGGACACTGCTGTTGTACCCTTGAGCAAGGTACTTTACCTAGATTGCTCCAGTAAAAAAACCAACTGTATAAATGGGGAATTGTATGTAAAAGTATCTTGTAACAATTGTAAGTCGCCCTGGATAAGGGCGTCTGCTAAGAAATAAATAATAATAATACTAATTTGTGACCAAAGGGGAAAGGGCTCTGATTATTTGATGTATATATTTTTAATATAAATATAGATTCATGTTTACTGGATAATAGTTATGTGATTCATGATTAAAATGTTTTCAGTGTACAGTAGAGGTATAGTTAACATTCCATCACATTAAGCTTCGTTTAAAAGGTACTTCAGTAACAGTTATGCTGTGTTTTTTATATACTTCATTATACAGTTTTTTTTTTTTTTTTAATGCAGTTGTCTTTATTATTATTATTATATTATCATCATTCTGAGATTGATTAAAATGTACTCCTCTATATTTCGTGTGTGTGTGCTTTTAATGTGTCTCCAGTTCTGGTTTCAAATAGGCAGATATTTAGACTTGGTGGGTAGATTAAAATATTCTTTGTGGACTGCATGCAAAGATACTCTCATTGCATCTTACCCTGGGTAATAACTAATAAGTTTGTGTGCCTTTCTTACACAGATAACACTGACAAGAGAAGTAATTGAACAAGCAGTTCACTGTGTCTTAAAGGTACGGCACAAAATAACAAAAACTGCGTGCGTGGTTCGTATTATATTGTGCAAAATTATAGGAGCTGGTGTTAAAGGCTGATTTTCACCCCGGGTGAGTTCTGTCCTAGGCTAATCCTCACCCTGTCAGGCCAATTCTCACCCCCAGGGCTGTGAAGGTTTTGAGATTTTAGTAATCAGAAAGACAAGAGGATATGTGTCCTTAGTGTGATTGAACCTTTTTGTTATGTTAATTAAATTAATATTATTATTATTAATTTAATATACTTACTATCCTTAATTTTAGTCACAGAGTGAGATTCACGTTTGTATGTGTGTGTGTCATTTGTTTTATTTATAGTTTATTGTTTAAAAAAATAAAAAAAAACACCACAGGTTTTCAAATGACGGTATTGAGACAGACTCTTTATTTTTTACCTTACAGTAAGCGCTGGCTCATAGTGAAAGCTGCTATTAGTCACTATTGAACGTTCTCATAGATGTTGAACTCCCAGGGGTAAATGTCTATGAACAGGAGTAAGGCTGTGACTAAAGGAGCTCATCAGTGATCTGGCCTTACATTACTGGAAGGCAGCGGCTATGTCATAAACACTCAAATACAAGATGTACAAATGTATTTCAGTAATGGGTTGGTATAATACACTTCACTAATGAACTGACTTTCCGTATACACATTCCACTTAAAAAACAATCAAATATACATATATTAAAAAGTCCTGACTGTGCATTAGAAGGATCCTCCTAACACACACTTTCTGCTGTTCCAGTCTTTCTTCGATTGAGTAACAAAGCATTTGCCAACAACAAGTGTTGCAATGGTTTATTATTCCATTTCCTATAATGCATTTGTACACTTTTCTTACAGCGTTATGCTATTTGCAATAACTGACTGGTTCGGTCCATTTGTTGTTTTTTTTTTGTTTTGTTTTTTTTAGCTTGAAGCTGTTTTGTGGTTGTCTGGAGCATCCTAGTTGCCAGGACTGAAAGGGCTTCTCTCATTCCATTCAAATCACATGACCAGATGAACAATAAATGGCGTTAGACAGCTGGGGATATGAATTAAATCAGAGGATAATGAACAATGTGTAAACTATCCTCACCTACTCCGCATACAGTATATATATATATAGATACGAGAGAGAGTAGATGGGGCTGACAGAGTTGAAAGGTCACATTGTCACATGATTTGAACAGAAGGAAAGCTGTTCACTCGGGATTCTCCAGACAAGCTCAGAGCCAGGCAGGTTTAAATTCCGAGCCCAGGACTACTTAGACTGATCTAGGGTTAAACACACTTCAGAAAGTGTCACAGAATGGATTAACCAGTTCCAGACCTTCCCGAAAAAGTCTTGAGTTTCTGAAAACTGTTCTCTAAAGTTACTAAGCTGTGTGAGGTATTGGTAGGCAGGTGGAAATTTCCGTCTGACACAGAAAGCCCCAGTTTTTCAGCTTGCGATGTGCGGTTTGCTGATGGGTATTTCACAGCATTCTTACGCTTCGACACGGACATTCCAATTTTAGTATTAATCAAAAAAAAAAGCATTTCCTGTTTTCATTTCCTGTGGTGGATTGTACAGCTAACCAGGTCAAGTCGTGCCACCCATAAACCCCTGTACACTCATAACCAACGAGCACTCAGTACTGCTCATTTAGAAACACTGAAACAGACACCATACATTCAAAGACATTCTAAAAGACTTCCAGTGGAAATGTTTGTCATTGAAGTTTCTTTTAGTATTTCTGTTGTCTTCTATTCACTTGTAGTTTTGCTTATGCTAATGGGGATAATAAGAGGGGATTTAGATCGGTAAGTGGATTGTGAATACTAAAAGCAGCACTCAATATCGCTACATTTAGAAATACTAAAAAATAACCATTTTAGTTGTTATTGCAAGTACTTAAACACGATGTTAGAATACATCTGCTTTTCTTTACAATATACTGGCTCTTCATCTGTATTTGTTTTTTGTGCGTTGCTCTGACAGATAGCATTCCAATGTTTGAAATAGCTTTGGCAACGCACTAGACTTGCCATAAAGTCTTACATAGTCACAGTAGCTTTTTGCCAGCCTTTATTTTATACTCAGCTTTTGTAGGTTTGCTTCTTTCTCAACACCACAGAAACCAGGACCAGAGGACACAGTTGGAAATAAAGTGGACCTAGACAGGTCAGAGGCTAGGAGACACAGAGGTGAGGGTACAGAATGGGATACCTAGACATGTTGATGCTGAATCGCTGAGACCTTTTAGAGAACCAACTTTTGAGATCAAACAGCTTCTAGGAACCAGACCAGCACTGATGGGCCGAACAGCCTCCTCTCGTTCCTGCAAAATGTTCTTCAGTAGATCGCTGTGAAATATTCCTCAGATGAGCCATTGCAGTTATCCTGTGCATCCTTTTTATTCTGATCGTTCATCTTCGAGATCGCAATGCAAGACCCCCTCGACATTAAATCCAACTGAGGTTCCCCCATCAGCTCCAAGACCTCTACTTATTTACATAACAAAACACCCGCAGTCACAACATTCACAGCCTCATATTATTATTATTTGTTTATTTAGGAGACGCCTTTATCCAAGGCGACTTACAGAGACTAGGGTGTGTGAACTATGCATCAGCTGCAGTCACTTACAACAACATCTCACCTGAAAGACGGAGCACAAGGAGGTTAAGTGACTTGCTCAGGGTCACACAATGAGTCAGTGGCCGAGATGGGATTTGAACCGGGGACCTCCTGGTTACAAGCCCTTTTCTTTAACCACTGGACCACACATAGAAGAAGGTCTTGTTTTTCAGGGAAGAAATGTGTTGTGGTTTAGTAATGACTCACAGCAGTCAAAGCATGTACATGACGCAAGCATTGCAAAATGCGTGCTAGTTGTGGTGACAAAACAGTCAAAAGGCAGACGCAATCAAAGACACAGGCACAATCTGTGATCTTACAGAAATCAGAGCTTTTCAGATGTAATATTTCATTATCGCAACTCCTTACACAACTAGAATTTAAAACATAATGCCCGCCCCAAAAAAACTACAGAACACAAAGGGTTAACTATCTGTCGCCTGCCTCTTTCTGTTGCACTTATGAGAGGTGCAGGGGATACCCCTCCAGCTATCCATCATGTTGGTTTGGTCCCAAATGGGTGGACGGCTGGAGGTTTCATGGCCTCAAATCGCATTTGGCAATGTTCAGAAGATGAACAATATTTCTGCATTTTACAATCAGCTTCCATCTCGCTATACAGACCTGTTATGCGATTGCAGCTCACAAAATAATTCCATGCATTTTCCTCACCCTGCACATCTATTCACTATATCGGTCTCAAATGTACAGTTCTGAAAAAGGTTTAGCAAACATGTGTTTTTATTTTAAAACACCTGGTACTACACTAGAAAGGCAGGCCTTGCTCTCAGCAAGTCTCTTTCAAAGTCTCCTGGCTCTGAATTCATTTTGTACTGGTGTCCAGCACCCAATGTGCAGTGCTTTACACATCTTAACATTACATCTGTGTGCTAGTCTGCAGTTACAGAGCAGCTCCAGTTTTGTGGTACACCAAGACACAAACATGTAACCCAGCGCTGGCTTGTTTGTAGACATTTGCAACAACGCTGGCAATAAAAAGGTTCACTATATACACTGAAGAACAACCTTAATAAATTGCAAATAAAAACTCAAAAACCTGCCACAAACAGTCTCAATCCTTTAATGAAAAAGTCTGGAACACTTTCTGTAAACAATTATAATACATGAACTATTGATACAGTATCACTTAATCCATCTCTCTTACACACAGGTAACACTTACTGGAAGTGCAGAGACTGTCTATATTGCATTTACAAGAATCTGAGGATTCAAGCCAAGTGCCTTCAGGAATCTCCAATTGTACCTCAAAATTAACACTGCTCTATATTTGTATAATGATTACTATGGACTATACAGTGACTACAGAATGAAGTGTTGAAATTCAATTGTATTAGGCAATTTCCAGGCTCTGGATATAACCAAGCAGCTGACCTGAGCAAATCTGAAAAGATACAGGAGGAGAATTAGAAATCACACTAGTGACTTCTGCCTCAGACGGCTGATTGACTCATCCAAGGCAGCCCTTGGAAATAAGCAACCCGATGCAATTTACTAGGTGGTTTTAGCAGTCTCTTTTAAATCATAAAAAGAAGAAGTTTACAATGAAGTGGATTGTCCCCCATGCTGATAACTCAGAGGCTCCAGAGCATGGCCACAGCCTTGCAGATGCCCACATCGTGGTAGTTGAAGTAGCAGAGGCCTGCGAAGGTGACAGCAGAGAGAGCGAAGAGCCCTGCGTTGGAGGCTTTGATTGCTGCGTCTCCGTGGACATAGTCCGTCAGCACCTGGCCAAGGCCCCTACAAAAGAAAACAAAGCCTCATTCAGATTGGAGTCGTCTTTCAGAAATTCTGCCCTCCTAGTTCATTGCAGATTTTATCTTGGTCGTGTTCTGGCTGACTGCCACACACACACACACACACACTCACAAATACATTCCTAAAAAGTGGGGGTGTTAAAGTGGACAAGCTGGTTTGGAGAAAGAATATTTCACAATTTGTATTATTTGCAAAAGAGGGTTGTTCTATTTCAATTTCAACAGAAAAGAATTTAAGGGGACATGAACTCTTAAGTCTTAAATAGCACAAACATAACCCAGTTGGGGTCCCAGTTGGAAATGAAGTGGGGATAGATTTAGGACGGTGTGAAGCAGACACTTCATCACACAGAGAGTGGGGAGGGGATGGAGTGGGCTGCACAGGTTGTTCACTGGCATCCTTTAAAAACAATTTTCTTATACACAACACAGTGTGACAGGGGATGACTCACCAGGACTGCAGAATGTGTAATATTTAGCTTCCTTTAAAACCCTGACATCACGTTTGAAAATAATGTCAACTACCCACTTTCCCATGAAACGTTACCTAATGCTGAAAGGTTTATGCATAACAGGAAAAAACACAGACCAGCAGGGGAATTCCCACACAGCAATCCTTTAAACCAAGTCTAGTCATTAGTTGCTATAGATATTTGTCATCACAATTGAGTCTTACAAGATTGTGACGACAATTGAGTGAGGCCAAGTAAATACATCTGTATGAGTTATAGGTCAACAGTAGACAAACATTTGATTATCACTGGTTTTGATCAGATCCAATCAGTGCTGTGTTCTGGCCAGGTAGCATGGTTTGGTATGTCAATGAAAGTGAATGATATAGATTTTACTGGTCATACAGTTTAATATTTGCCAGATAAATAATTGCCGCTCCCAAAATTATTACAGTGGTAACCAGTTATAACGCGACCCGTGATAGTGCGGAATAGGTTATAACACAGTAAAAGTGATGGCTCCCATTTCCCAGAATGCAATTTGACTCACAAAACATTGGGTTTTATATTACCGTATCTAAACCCATTTAAGTTGAAACTGGGACATATAGTACTTACAAAGCTCCTGTGTTTGCCTGTATTTTATTTTCTTCATAAAAACAAAGACTGTCCGTTAATGTTACAAAAGTAGTACAATCAAAACACGTGTGTATAAACGTCCTTGAGTTCTGTGTTACTTATTTACAGTTTACAACATTTATTATAAAAAATACACAATTTAAATAAGAGTGGTGTACACTTTAAACTGGTGGAACAGCAGCTTCTATTACACTGTATCATATATTGTAACGCCCCGGGATGTACACGGTTACACGACTGGTCTAAGGACCGTGTGTGTGTGTGTGTGTGTGTGTGTGTGCGTGTGTCTGTGTGCGTGTCTGTCTGTCTGTCTGTCTGTCTGTGTGTCTGTGTAAGCAGCAGGGAAGCAGAAAGCTTGCCTCAGCCAGGATTGATTGGCGTCTGGATAGGCAGTGACAGAGCTGACAGTCGAGTCAGACAAGCTGCTGTGTGAGAGTGTAATACTGTTAGTTGTTTTTGGTGTGGCCCAGGCTGACAGAGGCCAGGAACAATCGTCCCAATAAACCGTGGATTTGAGTACCTATATATATATTCCATTTGTTATTAAAATCTCCAATGTCAAGTTTGAAAGAAACATGGAATTGTAAACACGTAT
Organism: Acipenser ruthenus; assembly: GCF_902713425.1. Classification (NCBI taxonomy): domain Eukaryota; kingdom Metazoa; phylum Chordata; class Actinopteri; order Acipenseriformes; family Acipenseridae; genus Acipenser; species Acipenser ruthenus. Next base: position 2,440,975 of record NC_081228.1, read on the forward strand.
TTGTATTTTAAACAAGGATATCTGGTACTACACTAGGTTAAAGAAATCTATCTATCTGATATACTGGAACAAGACGCCACCAAGCCCGTCCGGATGTTTACGACTGCAAGAGGTAAGAAATTACCACAAGTCAAATACAGATCTCATTTCCTGTTGGTTTGGACCTTTCTAAATAAATGCAAGAAGATATAAATAATATACCTGCAATAAATAAATAAATAAATAAATAAATAATACAACAGCTGGAATTTTTTTAAATCTTTGTTTATAAAAAAAAATTATATATCTATATCTATATATCTATATATATATCTATATATATATATATATATCTATCTATCTATATATATACTGTTTACAAAAACAGAAAGAATCTCAGTAGAATGTGTTTTCACTTGCTGGGCTGCCTCTGTGTCGGGGTGCGGTGACTGTGTATCAGTGAATCACGTGACAGAAAACTATCGATTGTATTGTAGTCTAGTGTATTTAACTAAATGAAACGTTTTAAAAATCATCAAGATGAGCACATACACAATCTGTAGATCATAGAGGCAGAAGACACAGCCTTGCCCTTGCCCTTCACAATATCAAACTTTTCATAAATTCATAACTAAAACATAAGTGCGCATTACAGCCTGATCACTCGGGATATGCATTCAAATCTCACTGGGGTCATCACAACTCCAGTGCATAGGAGAGCCTGTGCTCCTCCAACAGTCCTATCTGGGTAAATCAAGGGTTGCATGGCTTCTTACCAGTGGCTGTGGAGAGTAAGTGCTGCAGCAAGGGAGTAGTCCATAGCAGGGCCTGGGTACATGTAGGCTACTGGGATCATTCCCAGTAACGCCACACTCAGCGCTCGCTCACCAGTCCAGTGCAATGATGCCGCCTTCGAGCCAGCAGCTGAGAAGAGAAAAAATAAAGCTGTCTTAGCAATGAATAGGCTGCGATAGCTGCCCTGCAGCGTTATTGTGAAATCAAGCACTAAACTGTATTGCCCGGACCCCTTATGAGTCTTGTCTGGTTTTTCTAGTGGTCAGTAGTGCAAAAATTAGAAGATATGGCCTGAAATGAAAAACTCAGAAATGAGTAAGTTATAAAGCCTACACTGAAATACTCTCAAGCTCTTGTCTGAATGTCAACAGCAAGTTCAATCACAATTGGTTTGCAATAGATGGTGCTAGACAGCTGGGGATATGAATTAGATCAGAGGATAATGAACAGACATTCAAAACGTGTAAACTCATTATTTATTATTTCATAGGCTGATTTGTTAACGTCACAGTGATACTGTCACCCCCAAACCCCATACACTGGCTTAAACCACAGACATAGAATCAGAGCTGGAAACGTGCTAATGTTGTATTGTAGCACGTGTGGGCAGCTTGAATACCTATACAATGGAACAGGCTGTAAAGAATTCTGCACCTACCGTAATGTGCAGGGGACGCGTGGATCTGTGCGGACAGCAGAACTGGGGGGTCCCTGGTCTTTTTAGAGGACACCAGGGTCCGAGCCAGGAGAGATTTACTGAGGAACAGAGCTGCAAGACAGCAGTACAGTTTTTACATGTATTTAGGCTCTTTGCATTCCCAAGTTCATCAAAAGTTACTCCTCCCAAAAATAAAGAAAATACTCACAACTACACCAAACAATCAAACGACCTTTTCAAACGCTATGCAAACGAGGTTTATTCATTTTTACTATTTGAATCGGAATACATTGCTCTGTTTTTAAAGCTATAATTGTTCACAGCTTTTATCTGTTTCAAATATTTCCTTCTCATTGAAAATGTTCTACGTGTTGTTTTTTAATAAAACTATTAAAACATTTAAAACTGAAGCCGTTCAGAATTTGGGGGTCAAGTTCAACACGACTGCCCTCCAACGAGTAAATAAACGACTTGGGGTGAGACATTTGTTACTATTTAAACTCGATCTACCCGCACGCCAGAGAACTTCTGTTTTTGCAGGATCAGAGAAATCCTCTAGATGGCAACGTCGTACTTAAAGTGCAATCGTTAATATATACGACACTGCTTCGTGAATTGCATTCATACCACGGAACAAGGTAATACGACACAATAATAATACTGCTACATTGCTTTCACGTTAATATTAATCAATACCACCAACACTAATGTATGTTGCAATGCATTGAAAAACACTAACACTGCTATACACACTGACAAAATAAATAATCATTCAAGTTAAATAACTGTGAGTTTGTATTTCGGACCAGTACATTCAAAACAACCCTCGGGTACTACAATAGTATTATTAGAAGCGTAGCCCTCAATGGATGCGTTTAAAAAGCAAAGTAGTGTAGTGTCATGCTCTAAAACGTCTTTAATTTAATACATGTTCAAAGAGGGTGTTATCGCTGTATTTAGAGGTAATGTCACTGTGAACTTGGACTCGAAGTGAACCCACCAGCATGAAAGCCACGGTGAGACTTAACCACGTCATATCATAACACAGTGTGAATACGACACGCACACACATTAACACTGTCATGTTTGATAACGTTCACGGGTTTTCATAAAGAAACTCACGTTTTACACCCCGGTTACAAAGAGCGCTGATCCTCGTAACGCCAGCCATGTTTGAACACTCAGACCCAGCAAGGACACGGGCTTACCCGGAAACACTTCCGCTAAACACGCCTGTCCTGTCATGAGCGGAGGAGGCTGTGAAGATTTTAATTTTTTTAAGGTTATCAGTAGTGGCTGGCATGAAATGCAAAGAAAATATAATTTCAAACAGACTACAGCTGGCATGCTATACTTTGTGGAATAATAATATATAACAGAAAGGTAAAAAAAACAACAGTTATCATAATATCGGCTTACTGCTTCCTATACTTGTTTATACATTCTAACAGGTTTATAAAATATGTATTTTATGTATATTTATGTATATTTAAAATGTTCAAATAACTGCTTAAGTGATGTGTGACGTCACCTTTAAACGCCCCCCTCATGAATATTAAAAAGCTCACTGTTTGGCACTTCCGGTTTGTGCACGTTGCTCTGGGCTCTGCTGTAGGTCTATGAAGGTCACTGCAGTAAATAAGACCCCGAATCAGAGTAACACAAAAGTAAAACATGTCAGATTTTAACGATTTTTCAAACGCCAGCGCTTCTGAGAAAGCGGAGGCTTCCGAATTGCAAAGGATGATTGCAGTCGAGCAGCAGAAAGCGCAGTTCCAGGCACAGGTTGGTACGGCAGCAAGACGCCTTCAAATGAAATATACCAGTAACTAGTTTAAACCCCATCCCTGCCCTGTGTTTGCAGGAGCTGCGTGCATATCTCAGTATGGCTAGATCGTGTTTCCATTTACAGAATGTGTGTCATATGCAGTGGTCAGGTTGTGTGCAGGAATTGCGGCTGCATGTTTAATTGCGGTGGCGATTCAGTGGGGAGAGCATCGTAACGTATTAAAATCGGATTGCTTGAAATTGTATATGGTAAGCGGCAGATCACGCAATCCACACTCACTGTACGTGTTCAGTAAAATCAATTCATTTGCCCTTTAGAGGAGGGAGTTGATAAACCTGACCAGTGTTAGTGTCCCGGAATTATGGGGTCAGTTGGATCCCTGTTTTGGACACATAATAAATCGATTCAAAAGAAAATGTTTTAAAACATAAAGAGTTGTACAGAAATGATGGTTCAGCCCACTGTGTCGCCGCTTCTCACTGTGATACGATGTCGCTGTTACTTTAAAGGTTCACAATTTCACGGATGTGTGCTGGGAGAAGTGTGTGGACAAGCCCAGCTCCAAGCTGGACTCCAGGACCGAGGGCTGCCTTGTGAGCTGTGTGGAGCGCTTCATCGACACGACGCTGACAATCACCAACCGCTTCACACAGATGGTGCAGAAAGGGGCAAACTAGGACAGGAGGAACGACCCCCGCTTTAATGGGGAGGCACGTCAGCTCACAAAAAAAAAAAAAAAAAAGTGAACACACTGAAACTTTTTTTTTTTTTTTAAGTTGTAATTTATGAGTTCAGATCTTTTTGTCCTATTGCTAATTATGCGAATTCACAACGCTCTCTATGAAAATAAAATTGAACACGCGTCTTTTTATTTTATTTGTATTTCTTTCTGATTTATTACTTATAGCTAGTGTTGCAGGGGGGGCTGGTTAACGGTTACACTTTAGTGTACCTGCTGTACTTAGACACGTTTGAGAGCTGTATTGAGGGCACAGGGGTGCTGGTTAAGAGAACTATTGGTCTTGTGACAAGTAGGGGGGCAGAATACTGGTTTAATATTGCTCGTTTTGTTAAACGATGAAAACTGCATCCGAGCTGGAAAATAAGTAAAATGCCACACAGCTGTCCAGACAGCCCCTCTCCCACCCCGCTTCGTATTTTACATGAAGCAATTCACTGTTCATTTGTGAATTTGTGTCACCTGTGAAACAGTTTTTTGTATATATTAAATACTTGTGTAATACTATACGAGTACAAAGCTGCTCTGTGACTTTCAGAGAAGAGTTTTCAAATATAACTCTTACAGTAATATAAAGATGTGACGTATGGAGCGCAGAATCGAAAGTGAAAGAATGAACATACTGTACGCTTCAGTGGAAACGAGAGGAGACGGACGTGTTCCATCAGCAAGCGGGTTTGAATCCAAGGTTTGTCATTTTCATTCTTCCAAACAAAAACCAATGCACCCTACCGTATTGGAACTAATAAAGAAAACGAAGCTGATTTTTATTTTTGTAAATATGTAGCAACTAATACTTTCATAGAAACTGGGTGGACTTTGAGAGTTTTGCTTTCAGTTGGGGAATAAGAGGGACCAAAATGAAGAATTAAGCGATGTACGGTAGAGTTTGCGTTGATTATGAATTATAACAACCTTTTCAGAAGCCTATATCCACTTACGGGTCTGAGCTAAGGAATTATAAGCGACAGCTGACTGAAGAGTTCAGCGATAAGCATTTAAACACAGAAGCGCAACCACCAATAGCCCGTTTAGCTGTAGAAGCATTAGGTAACGCAGTACAAATAGGTCATTGTTATTATTCATTTTAAGGAGTGCCGTCTATACTGTGGTGTACATGTAGAACACATTGTAATAATTACACAGAAAAGTGGCGCTTACCTGTATATTTACCTGTATAGCAACCTAACTTACATGTACAGTACATGATACTGTTAAAGGTGTAGTACGGGTAGTAAGCTGCTTATCCAGTTTTTTGTTTTTTTTTTACTGTAGAATAACTAGCAAGGACTTTTGTCCACAGTAATCTGTATTTACTTAAGTATTTAAGTTATGTGTTGGTTCTGTTTGTTAAAGCAATTTTTTTTAAAAAAACTAGATCTTACATGTATGTGTAGGCCTACCACATAGAACACATGTGGATTTTTTTTTAACATCCATAATGGACAGTGATGACAGGGTGGGGATGTGGTGACCATAACAGAATCATGCATCTAAACAACAAGAATATATTAGTTAGGATTTCTGATGTCCGAACGCCTGTATCAAATTGTGCTTTAAATACAGGAATGCAAAGATCGTTAACAGTAACTAATACGTTTCCATACTGAATTCAGTGTATTATTTTATCTTCCCCGTCCAGAAAACATTTTGAAAATGCCCATCACATTCTCTGGTTGGGAAGCCTGGACGGAGAGAACACATTTAAGCTCGGGTTCAAAGCCTGAAAGAGGTGGACGCTACACAATGTACCACGGGACCCGCATCAGCATCGCTAAGAACATCATTAAAGGGGGGTTTCAAAGATCAAAGGGCGGGCTCTTAGGAGCCGGGGTATACGTGAGTCGCAACATCGACAAAGCAAAGTGTTATCCTCTTAACGTCGAGAAAAAACAGCGCGTCGTCTTGAAGCTCAAAGTCCAAGTTGGCAAAGTGAAGAAAATCGACTGCGATAACCATCCGCTACAGAAAACCTGGAGCCAAAACGGCTACGACACGGCGTGGGTGCCGCCCCATAGTAACATAGCCTCGATCAAATCGGGCAGGGAGGAGGACTGTGTCTGGGACCCGAAGAGAATCGCCGTTGTGGGCATCGCCTACTGCCTGAACGACGTCGCCAAACGAGAGCTCCTTCAACTGATTGATAGACAAGCGACGGGCGCCGGGAGCGACGCGCAGGCGCCTCACAAGCCCAACTGCACAGTCTGTGGCAAGGAGGACGTCACACCGCACCCCCTTCAAGCATGCTGGAAATGCAGCGAGACGATCTGTCCATTTCAGGATAGCCACAAATGCAGAAATTAACTAAACTAACAGTGACATAAATGAGCCGGCCAAAAAACAAAACAAAACAGAAAAAAACAACACTGTATATATTTAACTGCTTCCTCTGCTGTAGGTCAGTTTCACTCTAGTAGTCTAGATGCAATCATGTACAATCTTGGGAATGAGAAAATACTCCTCTCATCTCTGTGATAGAAGGCAGTAGCTTATGACCTACAGCACAGGATGTGATTAGGTAACAGGGGAGAGTGATATATAGGGGAGCCATTCTACTTGTGAGATCTCTGGCTCATTAAAATATTTAGCACATTTTTAAAGAGGAAACGATTATCAATTCAGGGATACCAATACCTGTAGTAAGTTAAGGGTCTGAGTGAGGAAACATGGGCAATACGCTCCCCAGCCCTGGTCTTGCTCCAAATCATTGGTTGTTTCCATAATTTGTGCCGGTGTGTATCTCTTCTAAAGAAGAGTTCCAGCAGTATTTTCATCAGATTGAAATCGGTGTAAGGGTTATTAACGGTCATGTATAACGGGTTTGATTACAGAAAACTCGAATATATTTGTGTGGTCCTTTCCTAAATGTATACCTTTGTTAATTGAATCGCAGCTTAATCCTTTTAGCAAACATGGGTAATAAGGTATTCTGTTTTCAATCATTCAAAGGTCTCAGGGCATGTGAACACTCATTTACAAGCACTGCACCTGCTGTATGGTTCACAGCATATCCACAGGTTGTTACAGCAACCCTCGTTGAGAGAAGACTGTGTCTAGATTTGGAGAATGTAAACAAAGTGGACAGTCAACAAAAGTCTAGTCATGTCTGTGTAGCTCAGGGAAGTTGGACTGTCAACACTGCCTTATGATTTTTCACTGCATAAACTGTAACCCATCTGCCAAAAGACACTGCCAAATACATAATCTACAAAAGTACTGCCGATACATAGCTATGCACGGGACACAATATACGAAGCACCTGTGATATGTAGCACACACTTGTGTCAATGGGCCGTCTTTTTAAATTACTGATCCGTCTGGCTAATCCTCAATGGTTATTTAGGCAGGTGATTGCACCTCTAAAACTGAATTGCAAAATATGGGAAAGTGTTTATGTTAAATCTCTGTTTTAAAAAGTGTTGTATTAAAAATGACTGCATCCAATTGACTGTAATGATTTCCATTGTGTCGTTTTTTACTATAAACAGATAAGCTGAATGCACTGCTTTATATGAACACTTTATTACAATCATTACTGCAGCCATAGTCAATAGAATCTCCTTTTAGTAAACTGCAATATACTTCACTATAAGATGATTCATTGCAATTTTACATCCAATTATTACTATAAATACTAATAAAGTATCCATAGTAAATGTACCAGATCAGTCGATTGAATGGCACTTTATCAAGCAAAAATCATCCCATAGGAATGGGCCAGTAGGTACCTACTAGCCTACGAACCCCAAAATCTATCCTCTACCCCTAAACCTAGTGTCTACATGTGTGCATGCAGCACTGAGAATAGATTTGAGCTGCCTAGTATAAAAACAATGTCTGTATCTCTGTTTAAATAAACACGATGCATTAAAACCCCCATTTCTGAAACCGGTGTGATTCTTTCGGCTCGCCCACGGTGACGTGCAGGACTGTTTCCTTCTATATGCAGAACAAGAAACTGAAAGTGGACCCGCTGTCCTATCGCTCAAAACTAAGGAAGGACTCTCCACCGAAGGTACGCATTTATCTACATAAAGAGATAACATATAAACAAGACACTTCTCAAAACAAAAGTCTATCCGAGTAAATACAATAATAGTCGTTTCAACATTCTTTCGACGGTTTTTCGATTTTCGACGGTTCCGTGCTAGAGCAATGGATTTGTTTCACTTTATAAATCAGAATAGGACTAGATTGAGTTCGCTGGCTAATTAGGTCATATATAATACAAGTCACGCGTAAGCCTAAACTATTATTTTAAATAGTGAAGTTTGAAGTTCTGTTGAGACAGACTGCGCGTTCAACTCCAAATGTCGACACAATATTTACTGCAGATACAGTGCAGTGTGATCTCGATAGCGATACGTCATGTCGTTTCTGAGTACTAACCTTAAAATCGCTCATCTTTTCTTTCTTCTCCAGTCTAAGTTTTTTTTTGACCTATAGCAAGGCTGTAACAAAAAGGAATGCGTGTCAAGAAACTCTAGTTTAAACTTCAGCTGTTTCTTTAGGAAGTTAGCCTCAATTATAGTAAAGTGAAGCTAGAAATGTAGACCAACAACTTCAGTTTCTTATCTGTTTTGGGTCAAAATGTATATATTTGACAAAAGAAAATAACGATTTCTACTAAACGTGTTTGTTTTCTCTAAAGCTTGGTATAGACTTTCATTATTTGTGATAAAGTTTGGTTTGGTAAGATTTGTTGAACTCATTTGCATATAATTTACACACACAATCCCAATAATAATATAATAAAATGATTTTAAAAACCGAGACCTATGAATGAACCGTTTAAAAAAAATAAGAAGAAAAGGAAAATGGGAAGGTTAATTATTAAAATAATTACATCAACCATGTACTTTAAAAAATAATAAAACAAACTGTAAAATTCGTTGACATTCAGTCTTCTGAAGACATTGGGAACGATGACATCATTGCTTAAAGTCATAACGTTGGCCATTGAGTTTTACAGCGGCTGTGTTTTATTTTTCTCCTTAGGGAGGCTGATCCATTGATTTGAAATGGCGGTGGAGTTTTATGGTTGGGAGGTCTTCTACGATGATGACCATCACCTCTCTGCAGAACAGGAGCCCAAGGCGGGCCGGACGTACACCATGTACCACGGGACCTCCATCCAGATCGCACGCAACATCATCACAGCGGGGTTCCAGCAGTCGAGGGACGGGATGCTGGGGCCGGGGGTTTACATCAGCAGGAACCAAAAGAAAGCCGAGCGCTACCCGCTCAACTCCGCCAGGACAGACAGAGTGGTCCTCAAACTCCAGGTGGACACCGGCAAAGTGAAGAAAATCGACACAGACAACCACCCAATGCAGAAGACCTGGCACGCCAACGGCTACGATACGGCCTGGGTCCCCCCCAACTGCGGAATGAAGGCTGTCCCTAGTGGTCTGGAGGAGGACTGCGTGTGGGATCCCAACAGGATCGAGGTGGTTGATATCGCCCTGGCGCCGGATCAGAGCATCACCGCTGAGCTGAAGGGGCTGATCTCAGGGGCAAAGAGGAACAAGGGAACCGGCATGAAGCCACAGCAGCAGGCAGGGAACTGTGGAGTGTGCAGAAAGGCAAGGGCCACTCCGCATCAAATAGAAACCTGCTGGGGGTGTGGGAACAACATCTGTACTTTCATGACGAAACACAAGTGTAGAGTTTAAACACTGGGTCTAGATTACCTAACTAAGTTCACAGGGTGCCGACCGCAATGCAAACACAGGACTGTTTGTATGATTTCTTTATGCCGTATTTTCAAAGCGATTCCTCCATTCTTTAATGAACTCCTATTTTTTGAAAGGAGAAAGAAAAATCATGTTAATGATGTTACGAAATGAAAACCAAAGCACACTGGGAGTGCTTAAGAGCACTTGAAATATATCACTTAGTTGTTTGGTTCCAGTTTTTTAAAATGAAGAACTGTTTTTAGGTCTTTCAAAAAAATAGGAGTTAATTCAAGAAACGCCTTGAAAAGATGGCCTATTAGACGATACGTAACTGCCTCTTTTGAAAAGCCAATCTGTTTGAATGATTTAATACGGGCTACATATAAGTACTGTATTTATGACATGACACTGCCACTGGATTCAAATTATTCTACAGTTTCAAAAAGATAACTGCCTCAAAGTCTAGTCCAAAGTTCCTTTATTTTACTGCCTTCTACTGCACTGCCTCATTTAGAGCATATAACTCCAGGTTTGTTATATTATACATTCGGTTCTATGGGCAATTACCAATTCTGTATTTAAGTATTTTAGGGTGTAAAACTTTCATCACCAGCCATATACAGCAAGACGAATGGTGGGTAAAATGGGCTTGGAGAACTTAACGTGAAAGTGATAATGTATTCATGTTTACTATGACCTTTGGCAATAAAATTCCACTGCTTGATTTCTTTCTTCATTTCCTCATTAAAACACATGTACAGACTTTTGATTTTATGAAACATCCCAGAGGGGGCCACCTGGTAAAGGCACGGCCGTGTGGTGTGCAGGGTGAGTTAAAGGATTTCAGCTTGTATGGTACAGAACCCTATACGATATGCTAAATATATCACCCTAATAGCTTGCCCTAGAGTTCTATTAAAAAAAAAACAATTTGTCATGGCGCCTTCTTGTAGTACAGTACTACTTTAGATATAGTTTTCAGTGCTTGATAAGTCATTTAAATTTACAATCCCGAGACGGTCCGTTTACAGCTGTGACTGATGTTCAGCCTGACTGTAACCTTTACACATCTCAATGGGATCTGAAGTCCCGATTCGACAGGATCTTATTACATCTCATTCCAGGAAAACGCACAGCACACGCAGCATGCTACTTTACCCACACAAATCTAGTCACTTGTTACATTGCTACCGTACACTGAATGAAAGACTTTACGCTGCACCAATGTGAAATGTCACGTAAAAAAATCTAACTACAGAATCACAAAAAAAAAGGCCAACGTTGCAACTTTCACTTAAGTGCAACCACCAACTTCGTCCGTCAATCCTACCTTAATAAACCTAGCGTTAATAGGTCCGAGCAATTAAACACAATATCAGTCAAGGGAAGTCTATTTTGGACCACTTTAAATTTTAGATCTATGATATTTTAATAATAATAATATTAATAAAAAGAGTAGCTAATGATTTATAAAGATAAACAACACGGTCTCAGACAGGAAGTCGACGTGTAACTAGGGAAGCAGGTCCCAGAATCCGACGGGGAACAAGGGCGGAGTTTCACGAAGTGCACAGAGGAGGGGAAGCAGGAAAGAGGAATTAGTTTATATTGTAGCGGCTAGTCATTTGCTTTGATGTTTGTAAATATATATATGAAACGTTTTTTCTTTTTTTTCTAGAAGATAACAGTTGTCACAACTGTAATAGGAGTCTTTAAATACAAATCGAAATGTAGAAATCGACATTTTGTTTGGCGAGAGACCGCGGTCAATGAGTATATGCTATTATAACATATTTTCTGTGCCATTCTATTTTGTTTTAATTGTTTTAAATTAAGCTCGACAGCGGTGTCATACGATATGATTAGAACGAGTAATAATCTTATTTTACGCTTCGTACCAGTAGCAAGCGCGCATAATGACAGCGGTGACCACGGTGACAGCGATGCACCTGCAGTCAAACTTTGACGAGTCTGGAAAACAAACAAGGAACGCACTCGTTTAGGTTAGTCTTATGATTGTCCGGTTGTTGTAGTCAGGTTTTGTTTTCTGCGTGTTTTGTTTTGCACACACTGTAGTAACTCACGACCCATCCGTTGCGTGTTTGTGCGAGGGACCTATTTCTTGAACTGTGCATGTTTTTAATTCCCAAGTCGTCTGAAAATGTGGACCGTATCGCCACCCCTTTTCCCCCTGCTCATAAGCTTCTGTAGCTCGGCCCTGGGCTTTCTAGCGACTCTGAAGCTGATCCCAGCCTTCAAGGAGCATTTCATATCAGCCAGACTCTCCGGCGTGGATCTAAACAAAACCACAAAGAAGGAAATGTGAGTACACTCGGCTGGGTTTCATTGCAGCTTGAAAAAACGTTGAAAGGCGTGGATTCCCATGCCATAGCAGTTCGATCCGTTCCAATTTCAAGACCGGGATAGTTGGACGCAGTGTACAGGTAAAAAGCGAAGTGAAAGATCGAGGTATGGAAACAATTTGGATTTCAAATTGCTCTGCGATGAAAGTCTTTTTTTTTCTACCTCTAATTTAACTACTTACCGGGAGGGGGGCTTAGGAATGTGTTGGCATGGAATGATACATTTACAACAGAAATCTATAGATGGTCGAATCCAATGTAGGCTGAACAGACGATGACAGTAACACTTTATATGTGGTTCTGGAAGTGATTATTCTGCTTGAACAGGCTAAAACGCAGGCTACAGGTCTGAAGAATTCCTGCGACATGGAAATGAAAGTGACACCCGTCTCTCTGTCCTCCCCAGCCCCGAGTCCCAGGGAGTGATCAGCGGAGCTGTGTTCCTCATCATCCTCTTCTGCTTCATCCCTGTGCCCTTCCTCAGCTGCTTCGTGGAGGAGCAGTGCAAGCTCTTCCCTCATGACGAGGTCAGCAGCTCTGGAAAGCAGTGCCTCTGTCCGTCTCTGTTGAGGTATTCCTGCAGGGCGGGGCTCTAATTCTCTGTTCTCTCCATGCAGTTTGTGCAGCTGATCGGCGCCCTCTTGGCTATCTGCTGCATGATCTTCCTGGGCTTCGCGGATGACGTGCTCAACCTGCGCTGGAGGCACAAGCTGCTGCTGCCCACCATGGCCTCCCTGCCCCTGCTCATGGTCTACTTCACCAACTTCGGCAACACCACCATCGTGGTGCCCAAGCCCTTCCGAGCTCTGCTGGGACTGCACCTCGACCTGGGTGAGCCGGGGGGAGGGGGAGGGGGAGGGGGAGGGGGGGTCAGACACGATCACACACACACTGTCCCACTCTCACTCCCACAGCTGTGTCTCTCTGCCTGTATGTTTAATCCAAGCGTGTTATTTCTCTCCCCTGTGGTAGTGTACTCCGTTGATGCCCTTGTTTGTCTTGGCTCTGTGTCTCACCTCTGTGTTATTTCTCTCTCTCCTCTCAGGTATCCTGTACTATGTGTACATGGGCATGCTGGCTGTGTTCTGCACCAACGCTATCAATATCCTGGCCGGGATCAATGGGATCGAGTCGGGCCAGGCGCTCCTCATATCCGCCTCCATCATCCTCTTCAACCTGCTGGAGCTCAACGGTGAGGGAGCAGTACACCCAACCAGTACTAGACCTTTACATTGACTTCTAGTCAAAACGTTTTTCATTGGATTTACTGTATCGTTCGACACGATTGACGTCTTCAAAATGTTAAAAGGAGTTGACATAGTTAACCCAAACCAATGCTTTAAGCACAGTACAGAAACCAGAAACAGAAAACGCAGTTGGAAATGAAGTGGAGATAGACTCAGGACAGAAGGAAGGAGATGCTCCTTCACACAGAGAGTGGGGAGGGGATGGCGTGGGCTACCTAGTCATGTTGTTGACATACCAGGGCAAAGCAAAGTATGTTGTGTTTTTAAACCGTGTTCTGTTCTCTCTCTCTCTCTCGCTCTCGCTCTCGCTCTCTCCAGGTGATTACAAGGCCGACCACACTTTCTCTCTCTACTTCATGATCCCTTTCTTCTTCACCACTCTGGGGCTGTTCTACCACAACTGGTGAGAGTCACACTCGGTGTTGCTGTGTATTTATTTCAGTCTTCCTAGCTAATGGCATATCCCTGCTATCTGAAGAGATTTGCTGGCACTTAAATGCTGCTTCAGTTGTATCTAATTCAGGTCTAGATTCAAAATGTCTGCTTTTTACATGAAGCCTAATTGTCGAGGGTTACGGGATGGGTTTTCTTCTTTGATGTGACAGTAACCTCCCCCCCGTGCCTGTCTGTGGTTTGCTCCAGGTACCCCTCCTCTGTGTTCGTGGGAGATACCTTCTGTTACTTTGCAGGGATGACCTTTGCCGTGGTGGGGATCCTGGGCCACTTCAGCAAGACCATGCTGCTGTTCTTCATCCCTCAGGTGCTGAACTTCCTGTATTCCCTGCCTCAGCTCTTCCATGTGGTGCCCTGCCCCCGGCATCGCCTCCCCAGGTAAACCCCGCCCATCCGGATAAACCACACCTCCAGAGTCCCACCCAGTCACCAAGCCCCTGATCCTGCCACCAGAACCACACACCCAGTCACTACCCACTAACCCCACCCCAACCCAGTTCTACCTTTGCTTCTTGAACCATCTATCCAGATCATGCCTGCCCCTGACTCTGGTTGCCCAGGTGAAAATGCACTGATGAAGGCACGAAACATAAAGTATTGCCTTGCCCAGGTAAACCCAAATACCATCTGCACGTAAAATGCCCTCCCCAGAACTGCATGTCCAGATAAACCACTTACCAGCTCCGCCAGGCATACCTGCCCAGGTAAGCCTGCCACGCCACAGTTAATAATAAAAATAACCAACGCCCCCCCATTCTTATGCCTGCTAAGGAAACTACACTTCTGCTGTCAGCCTGCACAGATTCATACAGTGGCTGAGTGATAAAGTAAGTGTGTGTGTGTGTGTGTGAATTTCCTCTGTCTTTCTTCCTTGTTGTTTTGTGTGCAGGCTGGATCCTGCTACAGGGAAGCTGGGGATGAGCTACTCCAAGTTTAAGAGCAGGGATCTGTCCAAGCTGGGAGAGCTGCTACTGAAGGTGACTTTCACTGCCTCGTGTCCACAGCTTCATTGGGAAACTGTAGAAAGATTTTCCATTCTTGACAAGTTGGAAAGATCACTGTGATGTGCACTGTTTAGAGCACGGCTGTCAGGCGTATTTTTTGAAGAGCAAAATCTGTAGTGTTTGGTCGAAGCAAGACAGAATGCAAAAAACCAAACCGAGAAACATGTACTGAAGCAGTGTGTGATCTGTTTTTTTTTTTTCCATACCAAAAAGGCTTGAACAGCTGTGGTTTAAATCTTGGTTTAAATCTTTAAAACAGTCATGGCTTTTAACTGGTTAAACAGACACTGGCTGATTTGCGTTAGTCTTGCACTACCTTGCTACCTTAACTGGGGTGTGTGTGACACCCACTGGAAAAAAATAAAAATGTAACTACACCATAGAACCAATTCCAACTGCCCCACCCTCTCCCTCCTGCAGGTGGCATCAGCGCTGCGCGTGGTTGAGGTGCGCCGAGGGCTGGAGGAGGACGGGGAGTTCATGGAGTGCAACAACCTGACGCTCATCAACTTCGTGCTAAAGCTGATCGGACCCACTCACGAGAGGACTCTCACTGTCATCATGCTGCTGATCCAGGTACAGCAGAGACAGGGCGCTCTGTGAGGGGCTGAGAGCAGGACAGGGGATCAGGAATAGCCATGGTCACCCCGGGCCAGCCTTTGATCTGTGTCCTTGGTACAAACACTCAGCACCCATTCATTTTTGTATTTGGGTGCCTAGACTGGCTTACCAGATATCCTGGCATCCCTGAATAGATATCCCTCTCCTCTTCAATAATAATATTAATAAGCAAGCCTCCCCAGTGCAGAGGCAGTCTCAAATCTGTCTGTGGTTCATACTGAGAGATCCACTCCTAGTCTTTGGTTTATCCAGCTCTACCCTCTCTGCTTGTGTCCTCTTCATTTGAGATCTTGAAGAGTTTTGGGGTCCAGGTGTTAAGCTTTTACTGAGAATAACATTTTATTAAAAAAATAAGAGTGAAACAACTTGGGTTGCATTGCTTTCTAGTTGTGTAAGATTAGGAGTTAGACTGGGTAAATGCTTCTAATCTTTGTTCTTCTTACCTGTGACCTGTTACCTGCCTTTCTCTGTTCCTTCTCAAGTGCTGTAGACTGGGTCATTGTCTGGTTTTCACTGGCATTCTTTGATATGGAGTTAAGGCTCTTGAACTAGACTTGCATACGTTCGAATTCCCCTGATCCTCGCCCTCCAGACACCAGCCTCCCTGGGAGCCCTGGTTGGGGTTTGCACTGTATGCATTTCAGAGCTGCTTTAGACTGAATTTGACCTTCTTTCCAGGTGCTGGGCAGTGCCGTGGCTTTTGGGATTCGCTACCACCTGGTCAGGCTGTTCTACGACGTTTAACGAAACTCGAAACCCACGGAAATTTAAATTCCTGATTATGTCTGCACTTATCTTTTTTTTTTTTTTTTGATTGAGAGGTGCAGTGTCCCTGTGAGTTTCACACCCTGGTTTAAATAGGGAATCCCTGCAAAGAATCTCTTGTCACCCAGTTACTGAAGATTGGCTGATCCCAGTGAAACCAATAGGAATGGAAACCAGTGACTCTCAGATCCCAGTTCTCCACTTCAAGACCTCAGAATTCAGAATGGACTGGGTTTTTTTTCCCAGGAGAGAAGGGGGGCTCTGATTTTACTGCTTGCTGTGTACAGAACATTTGGAGATAGTTATAGAGAAGAATCTGCTCTGTTCTTGTGGACCTCAATGAAGACTAGTACATACTGTGAACACGATTTATATAGAGAGAGATATAGATATAGATATAGATATCTCAAATAATAATGTGTTTTAACAAGGTTTCATCGTGGATGCTGTGTAGATTCACAAGCTTTAGCTGTGTGTTCCACGTTCTGAGGAGTCACACAGTGCCGTTTCTCTTTGTAAAGTGATTAAGGGCATGTTACCTAGTATGTGCTACATGGCAATAAAACACAGGAATACCGTGACTTTTTCTTCTTTGTCGTCTTCCCCTGCCCCCCATATGTTTGCAAATGTGTGTGTGTTTGTGTATATCTATCTATCTATCTATCTATCTATCTATCTATCTATCTATCTATCTATCTATCTATCTATCTATCTATATGACCCCAGGGTCTATTAAACATATGTACATGTTTAATAGACCCAGCATTTGACATGAGTCTAGAATCATCCTGTTTTGAACAGATAGAAAATATCAATACGGAATGTATTTATGTTACCTAACGCCCAGGTTGACTGGGGGGGACACATTATCCAGCGTACCAGAAACCCAACTACACCAGCGGCAGTTTTGTCCAATGAGCAGCGTCCCTGACCGGGCTCTGAGACATTATTGGGGCCAATCAGACAAGCCGCGGCTCACGATTGGTTATCAAAGTAGTAAAGGATAACGCCAATTGGTTAGGAGCGACTTCAGTCAGAAAGTGTGGGAGAAGGGGGAGGATTTTATTTGTCAGAAGGCAAGAGGTAGGTTTGTTTAGTTTTCAAATCAGAAATACGCTGTGTGTTTTTTTGTTTTGTTTTTTAAATATGTGTTTTATGTTAACTGTATGTATATATTTGAACCGTACGTCTTACCGTCGCACTTCCACGACAGATTGTGATGCCTAAAAATGAGATTAAAACGGTGTGGTTTAGCGTAGACTGGTCAATTTCTACCACCAAATCGCCATATTTTATTTTAATGAAAGGAACTGCTTAATAAAGAACAGCCAACAGTAAAAAAATGAATACTATTAATCCTAATAATAATAATAATAATAATAATAATAATAATAATAATAATCCATATCTGTGCCTACGGCGGGTAAGGGTAAGTGAACAGACCTTTATAAACCATAGCAATGTTTCAGTGGTACTGGAATTGTATAATGTCTTAATGAAGTGTCTCTGTGACTCGCCGTTGACAGCAACGTTTTTACAGTAATAATTTGAAATAATATCGTTTTGTAGCATTATAGTTAAAGAAGTTACGACAGCACATTTGACAATAGCCCGTTTTGAATAGTATTGTAATACGCGGGTGATTCCGGTTTCCAGAGTGATTGATTCTGAAGGATTGTTCCCGTTCACTAGTCTCGGCTTTCGTTTTTACAACGGCGCTGTGAATACTGCATCCTGTTCAATTCAAATAAAGTGTAACTAACCTTAGTGTATTGTTACCTCAATCTGAAGTTACCGTTGTCGTTTACTGAACTGTTCTTAAACAGTATACGCGCAGATTAAAGCCTGCACTGAAGTGATGACACGTTGCTGGATTTGGTATTTTATTTTGTAATCCTAAACTCTAACAGTGATAACAAACAGATGGTATCGATGGACCTTTACTTGTCTGGATACAATTTAATGAATTTTACTGGACTGTCAAACAAATAAATACCTGTTGAAAGCCTTGTCATCATTTTCCTAAAATGTATAAAATGCTATTCGACTCACTGTAGAGGTGAACTGGTGTGTGTTTGAGTCATGTTTAAAAAGTGCCCTTAAATGACCATTTGATTATGCCAGTCGGGACAACCCCATGTATCATGACGCACATCGTAACGCGACCTGCTGCACATCGTAGAACTACCCTCAATTAAGCATATTATTTAAATGATCAGGAACCAGGGGTTCGATGTTGACTAAATCGTTTTGAGGGTGGTTCTGGACCCCAGGACTGGATGCCTGTCCCTTTAAGCCTTTCCCAGGATGCTGTGCTGTGTTCCCTGTGCAGCAGCAGGCCGGTGGGTGTGATGGCTCCAGGGAAGCGAGTGAAGAAGGATGGGCTGGAGCTGTCCTGTGAGTGGGGCCGCTGCCAGTTCAGCACGGCGCGCATGGAGGAGTTCTGTGAACACGCACGGGAGCACCTGGAGGGGAAGCTGCAGGTCAACAGTGAGGAGGAAGAGGAGCTTCTGGGTGAGCGCTGGCTTATTGATCAGCAGGGAAAGGGAATGACTATCAGAAATGAAGGGTCCTCTAGGGGGGGCAACATGTGAAACCCCAACCCTTTTATTTCAATACATTCCACTTCATTCAGAACTCCATAGCACTTTTCTCTTGGTCACAAAACAGTAAACTCTCAAACAGCTAATGCCTTCAGCAGTGTTGTATTAAGTGCAGGGACATACATTTAATCAAACTAAAAACTGATTGAAATGCAGAAATGACCACGTTTGTTTTTGTTCATATAGCATATCAGAAAGATTTCTTGCAAGCAAAGGGAACCAATGCATACATGCTGTGTGTTTCAGAGGAACACAGCTGCCTGTGGCTGGAGTGTGGCTTCTGCACGTTGGACAACCCCGTGGAGCTGGCCAGACACGTGTACTTCCACTGCTACCACACCAAGCTGAAGCAGTGGGGGCTGCGCACCCTGCAGGGCCAGCCCCATCTGGGCTCCTGCACGCTGGACTACCAGAACCGCAACATCATCCCGGAAATCCAGGACAACTTGGTGTGCCTGTGGGAGCACTGCGAGGTGAGGACTCGCTACAGCTCGGGGAAGGGAAGGGAAGAGCTGCTGTGAATACGATCTGACTGCAGCTAGCCTGTACAAAACGACTTAGAAAAGAAGGGAGGTCAGTCATTTTAAGCAGGGATGGAAATAGGACTCTCATTGCAGTTTGATCCATTCTTGAATTTGCGATGAGTTTAGTAATACACACTTGAGCTTGTTCTCTGCACACTGTCTGGTCAAGCTCGTAGTAAAATCTTTTCTGATACAGAAATAAAGCAGCACATAATTATTAGCTGTAGCAGCTAAAACACATACAAGAAACAGCAAAAAATGTTATTCCTGCCGATAGTATGGTCCTGACAGCCTGGTCTGTGTTTTGCAGCAGGACTCGTTCGAGAACCCCGAGTGGTTTTACCGGCATGTGGACATGCACGGCTTGTGTGCGGAAGCGAGGTGCAAGAACAGTGAAGACGCGGTCTTGCCCTGTGGGTGGAAGGGTGAGTGGGTGAGCGAGGGGGTATTGCCGTCAGTCTGGGATAAGGCGAGATGTAAAGGAATGCAGCCTGTTTGTTTTCTCTCTCTCTCTGTCTTTTGTCCGGTGATCAGAGTGCGAGGCGACTTTCAAGAGCCGCTTCAAGCTGAGGGAGCACCTGCGCAGTCACACGCAGGAGAAGGTGGTGGCCTGTCACACCTGCGGGGGCATGTTCGCTAACAACACCAAGTTCTTTGACCACATCCGACGGCAGACCACCATCGAGGGTGAGGCTGTGCGAACGAGGGGGTCCCGGGAGGGGCTTAGAGTCACTGGAACATTCGATTTGATTGATTGACTGCAAAAGCCCTGCAAGGCAAATAAAATTAAGTCCGCAGGGATTCAAGTCAGACTAGTAAGCAGTTTGATCCATTCCAGATTTTACTGTGAGCTTGATTTACCGGTGGTGTTCAACTCCTAGCAATCATAAGCTCGTAGTAAAACCTGGAAAGGCTCAAGCTGCTAAGCAGTCAGTGTTCAAAGGAATTTGGAAACAAGTAGGTCGGTAAATGAGACAATGCAGCAGGTGTATAGTTACAGTAAGTCTTGTTGCATTGAAGCTGTCCCATGCGTGTGTGTGTGTGAGTGTAAACCAGAGGAGCATTCATGGACCAAACGGCCTCCTCTCCTTTGTAACATTGTCTTATGTTTTGTCCCCCTTCTCTCTCTCTCCAGGGCAGCGGTTCCAGTGCTCACATTGCTCCAAACGCTTTGCCACTGAAAGGCTGCTCCGGGACCACATGAGGAACCACGGTGAGCTCTTTACTGCTGAATAAATACAATAAATAGCATCTGTGCAAGTGACGAGTTCAAGGCAATGTTAAAGGGAAGGCATCAGCCTGGAGCACTTCGACTGGTTTCACAGACACGAGTACCACTAATCTTGGACTCTATTGCCTAACATTTAGCATCAGGCAGTCCAAAATTAAAGGGCTAATCAGTTTGTGAAACCCGTCAAGTGAAATTATATAACTTGAACCAGTCTCTCTCTCTCTCTCTCTCTCTCTCTCTCTCTGCCCCGCACCCCAGTGAGTCACTACAAGTGTCCACTGTGTGATATGACCTGTCCATCCCCTTCCTCGCTGAGAAACCACATCAAATTCAGACACAGCAACGAGAAACCTTACCGCTGTGAATACTGTGAATACAGGTAAGGATGCTGCGCTCTCTTCAGGGGAAACCCTTAGCTCTGTGAATACAGGTAGGGATGCTGCGCTCTCTTCAGGGGAAACCCTTAGCTCTGTGAATACAGGTAGGGATGCTGCGCTCTCTTCAGGGGAAACCCTTAGCTCTGTGAATACAGGTAGGGATGCTGCGCTCTCTTCAGCAGTTGATTTATTTTACTAATGCGCCACCTTGTGAACATGTTTCTGTATACCCGCGTTTCATTTAGTCTCCCATTGCAAAGCAGGCCTGTAATAAACATGCATTGTCTAAGCTCGGATGCGAAGGGATCGAAATGCAAGGCAGGTGTAAGCGTATTCATAAAGTGTGTGTGAAGGATGTGCGAATGTGTTTTCGATTTGTGTCCCTGGTTAATGTTCCCGTCTGTCTCCCCAGCTGTAAGAACCTGATTGACTTGCGCAAGCACCTGGATACCCACAGCACTGTGCCTGCGTACAGCTGTGAATTCACAGACTGTGGCTTCACAGCCAGGTCTCTCTACTCCATCAAGTCCCACTACAAGAAGGTGCATGAGGTGAGAGGCACCAGCAGAGGGCAGCGCTTCAAACTGCTCATCCAGTACTCCTTAAACTACTACTACACTGCAGACAAATGCAAACTGCAGAGCACTCCAGTAGTGTAGGAGAGAGAACTCCACGCAACACTGTAGACTGCTTCAGTTCTAGAAGAAAGATAACTCAAAACTGCAGACAGGTGTAGAGATCTGGAACAAAAACCTGGAATGGAATAGTCTTTAGGAAGGATCTGGCTCTGCCCCGGCTCCAGTAATGCTGTGCTGCCTCTTGTGGGTTTGCAGTTTTCCGCACTTTCAAATGGGGTGTCTTTGCTTGTCTCCTCTCAGGGTGATATGACGCCACGTTACAAGTGCCACGTGTGTGAGAAGTGTTTCACGAGAGGGAACAACCTGACCACTCACCTGAGGAAGAAACACCAGTTCAAGTGGCCCTCTGGGCACCCTCGCTTCAGGTACGCAGACAGACAGACACTCACTCTAGTCATGTGAACCAATCGCGCTGCTCATCACAGCATGAATAAGTCTAGCATGAGCCCGGAGGTTTACTAATGCATTGAAACAATCTAGGATGAGGTCAAATCCCAGACTGGGACTAGCACTGAAATATTTTTACATTCTGTAATGCAAACGTTTTTGATTGAACGGGTTGGATTCCAGCAGACAATGCTGTGGCTGCAGAAGACCCGTGTGAAATGAAAATAACTGCTTTCCCCTCTCCCAGGTACATGGAGCACGAAGACGGCTACATGAGGCTGCAGCTGATCCGCTACGAGAGCGTGGAGCTGACAGAGCAGCTGATGAGGGAGCGGCAGGACAGACAGGCCGACACGGAGGGACAGTGCGAGGAGGGGGAGGGTCTGAGGGGCATCGTCCTGGAGACCGCAGAGTTTGGGAGGTCCGGGGAGGGAGAGGGGGAGAAGGGAGCAGAGGCGCAGGAGCTCCAGGGGGAGGTGAACCCCATCATCCATGTGCAGAGCAGGACCAACGAGAAGGGGGAGAGCGAGACGGTGTATTACGTGCTGACCAGTGCCACGGCTGGGGGGGCCTGCCTCCCCACTGACCCCTCTGAGACTGGGGCAGCCATGGAGGTGGATGGGGGGGTGATGATGCAGCTGCAGAGCACAGCAGAGCAGCTGGGAGTGGAGATCGTGTAGCGAAGAGAAAAGTGTGCCATTTTAATGAGTGGAGGGTTCGTTTTGAGCTGTACACACCAACTCATTTCTTCTTTTTTTTGTGAACAAGTGATCTACGTGAAATATATTGATGTTTTTAAAGCTATCAAAAGCTTAAAGGGAAAAACTAACCCTTGAGTAAACCGCGAGATGTGGAGTAACTACAAGAGGAAAAGCGTTTTAAATTGCCAGCATTTTCTGTTTAGGTGCAACATCTAATTTTCATGTTGTTAAACATTCGGAATGACTAATCTCTCCCAAGATCTCAGATATAATATCAATGTTCAAAAACATCCCAAGATTACAACAATGTGCATTTTTTTTCCCATGGTTTTCCAGAAGTTCTACATGCACTGAAAGGCGCGAATCACATTGATTTATTTATTGAGAGAATATAACCTGGACATGTCAGCCTTCATTCCAGGTAGCGTAGACTGGGTCCTGCAAAAGGATCCTTATAGAATGCAGTTGAACTGTGTTATTGGCTTTATAATTTCCACTATAATTGCAGTTACTGAAATGAGATGTATTTGTTTTGTAGATGTTTAATACAGATGCACCTGCATTGTACCGTATCTGCAGATTAATATCATAAAAACACAGATACTGAGCATCAGGAGTTTGTTGTGCAGATTGGACCTTATTCCTTTCTCCGTTCTGAGGGCAAACCTTTGACACCACTTAGTTTTAAAGCAGTCTGAACCGAGTGCGCCTGGCCTAGCTGATGAGGTGCTGTATTGCTTCGTGGGAGGCAGTGAAGGGGTCCTGTCAGGAGTGCTAGCTGCTGTGTAGTTTAACTCGCAGTACAGACCCATAACCTTCCCAGTAAAGCCTCCAAGCTCCCCAGTACAGACCCGCACCTGATAGTAAACTCCTGAGAGAGTTGAGGGGACACCCCTTCACCGTGTTCCTCTTTGGAAACCCCGGCTGCATTTCGAAGAAGGATCTTGATGCTATTAATGTTTCCAGAGCTAGCCTCCCCTAGCACGGGTCAGACTGGCTGCTGATTCAGGGGGAGGGCAGGGCAAGGTTACCTTGGCAGCCTGTTTTCTGAGGACTTCCTCCATCGCTGTACACAGCTTTTTTTTTTTTTTTTTGGTACGTGTGTGGTTTTTGTTGCAGTATGTTTTTGGAATAATAAATTATTGCCCAGATAAATTCCAGTTCTCATTTTGATTCGTGTGTGTTGTGTGCTTTTCCACGTACAGAGTTGGGCGATGGGTGATCACTTCCATACAGCTAGGGAGGTAGCCACTGCTTCATCCCCTGCAGTGAGTCTGAACAGCACCATGCACCCTGCTCCTGGGCTCAGTACAGCTAGGGAGGTAGCCACTGCTTCATCCCCTGCAGTGAGTCTGAACAGCACCATGCACCCTGCTCCTGGGCTCAGTACAGCTAGGGAGGTAGCCACTGCTTCATCCCCTGCAGTGAGTCTGAACAGCACCGTGCACCCTGCTCCTGGGCTCAGTACAGCTAGGGAGGTAGCCACTGCTTCATCCCCTGCAGTGAGTCTGAACAGCACCGTGCACCCTGCTCCTGGGCTCAGTACAGCTAGGGAGGTAGCCACTGCTTCATCCCCTGCAGCGAGTCTGAGCAGCACCATGCACCCTGCTCCTGGGCTCAGTACAGCTAGGGAGGTAGCCACTGCTTCATCCCCTGCAGTGAGTCTGAACAGCACCGTGCACCCTGCTCCTGGGCTCAGTACAGCTAGGGAGGTAGCCACTGCTTCATCCCCTGCAGCGAGTCTGAACAGCACCGTGCACCCTGCTCCTGGGCTCAGTACAGCTAGGGAGGTAGCCACTGCTTCATCCCCTGCAGTGAGTCTGAACAGCACCGTGCACCCTGCTCCTGGGCTCAGTACAGCTAGGGAGGTAGCCACTGCTTCATCCCCTGCAGCGAGTCTGAACAGCACCGTGCACCCTGCTCCTGGGCTCAGTACAGCTAGGGAGGTAGCCACTGCTTCATCCCCTGCAGCGAGTCTGAGCAGCTCAGTACAGCCAGACTTAGCTCAGTTATAAGCACAATTACAGCAGAATAATCACACACTTCCTTCCCTGCTTCTAAACGCCCCCCATAGTAAAATCACAGCAAAGTGAAGGCATGGTAAAGTATAGCGAAGCACTGTGAAGTTCAGACAGGTACGGTAAAGAATATTAACAAGCATGCCTTTAATAATGGTAAATGCATATGTTGACTATGGGAAAAGCATAGGAAAACTGCAGAACCACCATGCAAATTATTATTATTATTATTATTATTATTATTATTATTATTCCAGGTTCTTCCGGCTGAGTGAATGGCACCACCCAGCTCCTGTTTGTATTCATTTTACATTCCAACAAAGACTAAAAAAAAAAAAGAGCCTTTTCAAATGGAGAGAGCCTCATTGTCTCCACTATTCTCAGGAAGTACATTGAACAATACATGAGAAAAAAAACCAGACTAGCTGGTTGAGCTCCGAGGTCACTGGTAAACCTAGAACACAGAAGTGCAATCCCAGATGCCGATTCCCAGGAATCTCTCTCCACACTCTCAGATCCACAGCCCTGCTCTGGAGATGAGCACGGTGTTACCAGGACCTCTCTGATTGTGCAATGAAGGGGGTTTGTCCAGATCTCCTTGTCAAGGATTCTCAAGGCAGACTAAACCCCAACAGGCTCAAAGGAGAGCAGTGCAGAGGCTACTCCACCTCTCTGCATCCTGAACCCCTTGTTAGTCAGGCTTGGGAACGACTGATCACATCAGCTTCATGCTGTAGATGCTGAAAAAAACAAACAAAAAAAAAACAGGATTTTCAATTGTTCTCATTTTTGTTTTGCTTTCCTGAGCTATGGCAGAGCTGACGCTGCTACCTGCAGCAGCAGGAGGTTATGGGCAGTTTGGAAGAGAGGGAGTTGGAATATGTCTACAGCTCATACTGTCAGGGGGGGTGCAAACTAACCGGTGAGCCAACAAGGCCTGCTTTGTGAACACACCAAGGTCTTGTTTGACTGGTAGGGTGGTGTGCTGGCTGCTGCTGTTTGTTTTTCATGGGTAGTTTGGGCCACCTTCTTGGTTTAAGCCTCTGGGATTAGCAATCTGATTTCAGACCACCTGGCAGAGCAATCTGTCAGGAGCAAAGAACTTAATCTTATTACTGCTCAAGATCAGGAGGGGAGGGGGGCAGGAAAAAAGGGAGGTAGGGAGGGGGGAGGAGAGGAGGGGGACAGGAGAAGAGAGGAGGTGGTAAGGAGGGGAGGGGGAGAGAGGAGAGAAGGTGGTAAGGAGGGGGAGGGGAGAGAAGAGAGGAGGTGGTAAGGAGGGGAGAGGGGAGGTGGACATGGGAGGAGACAGGAGGTGGTCAGGGGGAGAGGGTATTGCATTTTAATAAGTCTCCCATCAGACAGCAGTATGAACAATGCCAGGTACTGCCAGGAAAGGGCCTGTCTTGGGTTTTGAATCATTGTCTAAATATAGAGCTCATCATTATTGTCAAACAGCCAATAAAGTGTTTAAAATGAATCTCTACCACTCATCCAGGCATGGGTTTCTAGAGCACTCAGAAAAGCAGACCCTGTGGAGAGGTTCCTGTGAATTTATAATTATTTTAATAAAGTGTTTACATGGGATAAAAGATCACTGGTTTGTTTTGGTTATTTATTTATTTTAAAGATTTGTAATACTAGTTTCTTTAGTCAAATGTATGCTTTTTTTTTTTTTTTTTTTTTTGCTTGCTATAATGTGTAATAGTGTTGGCTCAATGGTAAATCAATACTCTGGTAACGCAGTGAATGAGCGGGCACATTTCTTACCTGTTGTAGAGACAGTGATGAGCTGAAGCTATCCAACACATCCAGGGTCTGTGTGTCCCGTCCAAAAGTTCCCTGTGGTGAAAGCATAGTAAAGTGGTCAGTTACAGTATAGTGAAATGCATGGTAAAGTGCTTGCAAGTTTGGGGAATCGCTGAGAAATTGGTCAGTTTCCAAGCGTGCACTTTTGGAGTCTTTATTTCTAGTATGAGCACCAGGTGCTGCTGTTTCATCGCTCAATTTACAAGCACGTCACCAAACTGCAGCAGAGCAGTGAAGATGCAATACGTGTGTGCGTGCAAGGTAATGTCCGTGCGCACATCTAAAAACGTTGTGTTGGCAGGTAGATTGGATTGTCTACGTAAGAGTTATACACCTTCATGGCCCGACTCTCAAAGAAATGTACTCCAAATCGTCTTTAGCGCTTAAAGGAAAAAATAACACCAATTTCAATTCCTGATCGAGTAAGAAATCACTTGACTGCTTCCATGGCGCTGCGTTTAAATGTCTCAGTCGAGGTGCTTTGAGAATAGACTCAGAATGGAAAGACTAGGAAATTTGAGAACGCGTAGTTGGTTTTGCTTCGGTTGGTCATACCCCGACTTAGGCAAATGTATCAGCAGTCCTCATTAGAACATGCATGTGCGTGTGTTTATGATGATGCAGTTCTGTGTTTTGTTTTTGGTCTGGGCAGTGCTCCTAATCCACTAAACATTACAGACGCGCTTGCTGAAACCTAACATCAAACATGCATTCAGCTCCCCCCCCCACCCCTCTCAGCCTGATGCTCTGCAATGCACAATTCATAAAGTTAAACCGAACACAGTGTCGATTGGAGCCTCGCTAAGTGCCTTGACTGAGACACGCTGGACATGGCGTGCTCCTGTATCGGAGCTGCTTTCACCATAAACAAAACGGTACAGTGACTGCATGAATCTATCGATCTATCTATCTATCTATCTATCTATCTATCTATCTATCTATCTATCTATCTATCTATCTATCGATCTATCTATCTATCTATCTATCTATCTATGTATTTCTTTGTACTGTATATGCAGGAAATATACACGTACATTGTGTTATTCATTCCATTGCACAGTGTCGTTCTGTCTATCTGTCTATCTATCTGTTTCTATCAGTCTGTCTGTCTATCTGTCTATCTATCTGTTTCTATCAGTCTGTCTGTCTATCTGTCTATCTATCTGTTTCTATCAGTCTGTCTGTCTATCTGTCTATCTATCTGTTTCTATCAGTCTGTCTGTCTCTGTCTATCTGTGTCTGTATGTCTTGTGTGTCTGCAGTCAGTTTGTCTGTCTGTTTATGTAAGATAGCAGCTGACATTATTCTATTAATACCAGGACTCATAGCGGTTGTATGCAAGTGTATGTTTGGGTGCGGTTGCTGGTTGTGCTTTTTTCAGGGGGGTTGTGTTTGGTTGTGGTGCTCCGGAAACGTTATTACAGTTCAGCTGAGTGATCGTTTGTTTTTTTATAGAACACTTAGGTCAATCAGTTTGTTAACTTTGATACTTTTAAATAAACACCACAGAACGAACGCGTAGCAACAGTGCAAGAAACCATCCAGCATCTTTATCGAGTCTTTCCTGGTGTCCGGCTGCACAGGTGTTGTACAGTTCCGGATAAACTACGTTGTGTAAAATTAAACTCTGCATCATTTAGATTTAATCCCCAGCTGTTCAGAAAGAACGATTTGCTAGATCTGAAATATTGAATCGGATCCCTGTGCAGACTGATTTATTCATACATTCTGCAGATTTATTTTTCATACGTGGTAAAAAAAAGGGACATCATTCTTTCTGAGCACATTCTGCGTATATACTATATGGTTTGTCACCTGCCCTGTCAATACATTTAGGAAGCGTTTACCCCATCACGTGATAACGGAAGAGCGGCAGCGCTCGATTCACACACCTTTGCCTCGGCGTGTGGTTTGACATGACGCAGCTGTGGAAATCAAACCCGTAACCAGTCAAGCCTCGCACCTTCGCAGTTCCACTGAGATCCTATTCCTCAGTGATGCTTAGTTGCAATGCACTAAGTGTTCTACAATCTCAATGCAATGGTTTAGGACTAAGGGGGGGTTTACAATGGCTCGGAGGTACAACATAGCTCCTGTTTTGACAATGTGTCCGGATGCTATGAACAAATGCATTGCAGAATCACGGTACCATTGTCAAGCAAGGGTGTGTTGCAATGTTGGGCCATGTAGCTAGCAGAATATTATGGGTGTACAGATATTCCTACTGGTAATTACCTTAAAGAAATATCTATGGGCAAGTATAAAGTAAATCCATTCATTGGTGTGTTGATTTCAAGATAATGTTGATTTGAACAAATTGATTTTTTAAATACCTATCAATACATGATACTTCCAGGCAATACAGAGTAGGAGTATGAATAGATACACACACACACGCACACGCACACGCACACACACACACACACGCACACGCACACGCACACCCACACCCACGCCCACGCCCACGCCCACGCCCACCCGCGCGCGCGCGCGCGCGCGCACGCGCACGCACACGCACACGCACACGCACACACACACACCCCTAGCAGAATAGCACCACACACACACACACACACACACACACACACACGCACACACACACACACACACCCCTAGCAGAATAGCACCACGCACACGCACACGCACACACCTAGCAGAATAGCACCACACAATGCCTGCGCCATGCACATCTTTCATTGAACAGGTCTCAAATGTGCAGTTTTGAAAGAAACACACAATGAAACGTTTCAAACTTCACATTTAGATAACGGAAGTGCAAAATGTCTCAGGTTTATTATTCAGTGTTTATTCTGTCAACTGCAATCACTTTGTCATGTTTGCAGTTCTCAAAACCTTTATCAACTGTTATATAAACGCTCTTCAAATTTTTAATTATTATTTTACAGCTTAACAAATATTTGTTCATTCTGTACAGTCGCGCCATTTGATTTTGTCTCTTGTGTGTGTGTTTAAGCTTTCTCTCTCCTTTGTATTTGAAATAATTTAATATTTAATGATCTCTGTTCTAATTTTAAACTGAGAGAGAGAGAGATAGAGAGAGCACGTCACCGCTTCTCTGCTAAAATGAGATTTTAAAAAAGAAAGCGAGGACAGAACGCTGTGAAAGTACAACAAAACAAGAAAACCCTCAAGCCTAGACTAAAGTGACACACTGTACAAGAGCTTGTCATCCAGGTTATACCTATAGGGGAGGGGGGAAGTTATTTACACGGAGGATTTCGAATGCCTCCTCTTATAGACAAGCACACAGATGATTAGGTTATGCTGAAATATAAATAAAGCAGGATCATTTATCTGTTGCCTGTCTGGTGGCTCTGAAAGTGCCTGAGTCAGTGTGCGTGCATGAGTGTGATTAGAGAGAAAGCTGTGAGGTAGCGCTGATGCAGAGACTAACCGAGAGTAACCCAGCCACTGTGACCGAGAGTAACCCCCCCACCGCTCTGCAGCATCAGCAGCACAGTACAGGTGCAGGATTTAAAGAGACAGCAGCACGTGAATCAAACACAGCAGCATGCACAGGGTTACGGTGCATAGCAGTACAGCTACTGTAGCACACAGACACAGTCTGCATGCAGGTACATTAACAACAGGGCTTTAACTGCATTTGGGCTGTTTTTCCGGATCATGTTCTTCTGTTCTTAGTATTATTAATGCACACGTTGCAATACAGATGTTGACATATAAATACCTTACACTGCAAACTGACAAAATATTATTTAGGTGAAATAAGTCAGCGTCTGACAATAAAAGGGAATTGGGAATACTGTCGTACATCCACAATGCATTCTGGTACTTGTAGTCCAGCTGACATGTTCTTCGTGATCCCCACTCAGGCTGTTGCAGCACTGTCGTACATCCACAATGCATTCTGGTACTTGTAGTCCAGCTGACATGTTCTTCGTGATCCCCACTCAGGCTGTTGCAGCACTGTCGTACATCCACAATGCATTCTGGTACTTGTAGTCCAGCTGACATGTTCTTCGTGATCCCCACTCAGGCTGTTGCAGCACTGTCGTACATCCACAATGCATTCTGGTACTTGTAGTCCAGCCGCTCCTCAACGAAGAAAGAAGTTAAGCACAAACAATGCAGCAATTCAGTGGTAGAGCACACAAAGGCTTGTTCTAAGGGGTTTGTAAGTGGAGAGGCTCACTTTGCTTCCCTCTCCTCACCTCCCCAGTCCCTCATCAAAGAGCTAGAGGCTGGTATGAAAGGGGAGCAGATTGAATCCACACCCCATCAGGGAATAGATAAAGCACAAACACTGCCACCTGCCTGCCAGCGGAGCTGGGATTTCATTAGGAGATACCCGAGAGGCCTGCGAAGCGACGGGGTGCCAGTCAGATACAGAGCAACTGAAAGCATCAGAGCGCTCTGATACCATCTTTCACTGTGTTCGCTGCGGTCTGTCCATGTCCTGGACTCTCTGTCTGTGTCTGTCTGTCGTCCCCAGCTCCTCTTAGAAAACATGAAGTTATAGTAAAAGACTTTTCTTTCAAAGATATTCATGAAAGTCCCTAGAGTGCTGTTGCAGAAGGCCAGTCTCCCATAACTTCAAAACGCTCGCTCGCAGTTCTAAGGCAGAACTAACTGTATAGTTGTACCTCTTAAAGAAGGCCAGATGTTGCAGTGTGGGTCTGCAGCACAGGGGCGTCAGTACTGAGACAGTAACTATGAGGTGCAAGCCTGGACTTGCCAGGCATCATGGAGAGAGAGCGACCCTGATCCTCAGCAATGCATCACCCCCCTGCCTGCCACTCCCCCCAGCCTCCTCCCAGGCAGCCTGTCTCCACATGCAGATTGGATTCCTGTCCTATTCCCCTGGAATTGAGCGACCTCATAGTACAGTGTCAGCTGTCATCATGAACATTACAAGCTCGTTCAAGATTAGCAGGGCTGGTGCACAGTGCCATAGCCTCAGGGCTGTATTCTGGAAGCATTAGCACACATAAATGCTATATGCATTTATCCCAACCTGGAGCATGGTATAATCCAGCAGCACAGGTATGCTTGCAACCAAAAAAATAACCTCTGTCCCTTTAAAAGAAGAAGTAAGCGGTTCTATACGATGAACTGTTTTCACACACACATACACAGACGGAGTGTGCGGTATCTCTCTGTTAAACCTGTTCACATGCCCTGCCTCTTTCTCAGAGCTTCGATCTGCGAGTCTTTACTGAGCATTACAGATAAGAGAGAGAGAGAGAGAGAGAAAATTAGGTTATATCAGTCGAGAACATCAAAGTGACACCCGTCAAAACAAAACTAAAACATTCTATACCGACTGTACTTGTGTGCGTGATTTTTAAATTTTTTTTTTTTAGCACAAGCACGTCTTTTTTTAAAGGGCGTATCATCGGATCTCGCTTGGACAATAGGACCTACAGGTGTTGGGATTATTCAGATATTTGTATTGTCCCCATGAGTAGAAGTCACCACCTTCCGAAATCAAACCTGATCGAAGAGAGTGAGAGAAAGAGAGAGGAGGAGAGATAGAGGGAGAGAGAGAGAGGAACGCTTTTGTCTGATGTAGTCTGCATCAGTCCTGGTGGTCTGGTCTTCTCAATGCACGGAAGGATCTGTATGATCGTACGGATCTTCGTATTAAACTCCCGCTGTCGGCCGGGTTCCGAGCAAGCTTTCAGAGTCGATGTATAGGAATGGAGCGGTTAATCTCGCAGTAACACCGGAGCAAGAGGAAGGAAGGCTGAAGGAAGTTTTTCTGTATTTGCACTTACATTAAAAAACGGTATGTTATTTGTGTACGCCTATATGTTACTGCTTACCTGAGATTGTTTGACTGTGCAATATGAACATGTATGTGTACGTTTGTTTGCAGTTGACATGTATAAGGAAAAATCAATGTATCCGTGACCCCTTGACAGTGCAGACGTATAGAATACATAGCATAGGGCTGTGTCGGTGTCGCAATGTGATATGTGACACACGTTCATATCTTTCAATTTAAACATATTATTGTGTATTTAATATTGTATTTATATTTTTATTAATTCTCATTCTTCTTGTGGCTGGATTTGCATCTGCATCCATTGACACTGTTCTGTATTGCGAACGCGTCGGTCTGGTTGTTTTCCTCGTTTAAAACAGCAACCCCTGCATGCTATATGTGATAAGAAGGTGCTGCAGCCCGAACGGGATACTGTGTGTGCCGTGTATGCATCGTACAGAACAGATAGGAGGACGCAGTTTCCTTGCAAGGGGATCGTATGCAATTGAAATCTCCCTGAAATTATCCAGCCTGCTCTTAGCACTGCCTCTAAGTACTGCTGTTTGCAAATTACAGCTGAATCACACGTATACAAAATGCATTACAGATTTAAACAAGGGCTGCTGGTAAGCCGACACCTACAGCATTGTGTTGTTTTCTAACAGTGGTGTTTTCACCTGGCTCCCATTCCGTAAGCTGGATTTGGGTATAGAATGTGCTTTCGGTATATAATGCAGCAGCGATGAATAATGCATGCGCGTGTATCCTCTGTAGATATTCACGTGCATTGTAATCGGTTTTCATTCAACCACATTCTTTATTGAAAAGTATTTCTGCTTTTGAGAAGACATTATTCCGATTCATTGTGTGTTATCTGAAGACGGGTCTACTCGCGCGTCACTCTTCCTTTTCTAAGTCACCGCGTTTTCTATCAGTTATCTTTTTTATTTCCTGGTGTTTTTTTTTTTTTTTATTGGAAATACAAAAGGCCCAGCTTATCGACCTGGAGGAAGTGCAAACGGGGAGGCAGTGAGTGATTGAGACGAGCAGAATGCATTACAGAATGCCTCTCTGCTGAAGCGTACTGGCAAGAGCCCCAGAGTGGCATTTAATAGGGTTTGTTTTTCCTCCTTCATTTAAGCAGCGCATTATAATGGGTCGCGAGGCACTTTGTTGTTAACTATGATGTCATAGTTCCAAGAAGAGTTCCATCCACTTCCTGACTTGTCAAGCATCTCTGACAACCAGCAAACTCATTTATTGGAACTGACTACAACAGACCATGATATTGATGATGTCATAGAGCCATGTGAAATTTCTTTGTGTCAGTTTTTCATCTAATGTGGTTCGAATGCTGGGCTGCAGTGTGGAAGGCAGTGGGTTTGAGTAGCTCAGTGTGTTGGAGTGCTGGGCTGCAGTGTGGAAGGCAGTGAGTTTGAGTAGCTCAGTGGTTAGGGCGCTGGGCTGCAGTGTGGAAGGCAGTGGGTTTGAGTAGCTCAGTGTGTTGGAGCGCTGGGCTGCAGTGTGGAAGGCAGTGGGTTTGAGTAGCTCAGTGTGTTGGAGCGCTGGGCTGCAGTGTGGAAGGCAGTGGGTTTGAGTAGCTCAGTGGTTAGGGCGCTGGGCTGCAGTGTGGAAGGCAGTGGGTTTGAGTAGCTCAGTGTGTTGGAGCGCTGGGCTGCAGTGTGGAAGGCAGTGGGTTTGAGCAGCTCAGTGTGTTGGAGTGCTGGGCTGCAGTGTGGAAGGCAGTGGGTTTGAGTAGCTCAGTGGTTAGGGCGCTGGGCTGCAGTGTGGAAGGTAGTGGGTTTGAGTAGCTCAGTGGTTAGGGTGCTGGGCTGCAGTGTGGAAGGCAGTGGGTTTGAGTAGCTCAGTGTGTTGGAGTGCTGGGCTGCAGTGTGGAAGGCAGTGGGTTTGAGTAGCTCAGTGGTTAGGGCGCTGGGCTGCAGTGTGGAAGGCAGTGGGTTTGAGTAGCTCAGTGGTTAGGGCGCTGGGCTGCAGTGTGGAAGGCAGTGGGTTTGAGTAGCTCAGTGTGTTGGAGTGTTGGGCTGCAGTGTGGAAGGCAGTGGGTTTGAGTAGCTCAGTGTGTTGGAGCGCTGGGCTGCAGTGTGGAAGGCAGTGGGTTTGAGTAGCTCAGTGTGTTGGAGTGCTGGGCTGCAGTGTGGAAGGCAGTGGGTTTGAGTAGCTCAGTGTGTTGGAGCGCTGGGCTGCAGTGTGGAAGGCAGTGGGTTTGAGCAGCTCAGTGTGTTGGAGTGCTGGGCTGCAGTGTGGAAGGCAGTGGGTTTGAGTAGCTCAGTGGTGAGAGTGCTGGGCTGCAGTGTGGAAGGCAGTGGGTTTGAGTAGCTCAGTGGTTAGGGCGCTGGGCTGCAGTGTGGAAGGCAGTGGGTTTGAGTAGCTCAGTGGTTAGGGCGCTGGGCTGCAGTGTGGAAGGCAGTGGGTTTGAGTAGCTCAGTGTGTTGGAGTGTTGGGCTGCAGTGTGGAAGGCAGTGGGTTTGAGTAGCTCAGTGTGTTGGAGCGCTGGGCTGCAGTGTGGAAGGCAGTGGGTTTGAGTAGCTCAGTGGTTAGGGCGCTGGGCTGCAGTGTGGAAGGCAGTGGGTTTGAGTAGCTCAGTGTGTTGGAGTGCTGGGCTGCAGTGTGGAAGGCAGTGGGTTTGAGTAGCTCAGTGTGTTGCAGTGGTTATTCAGTTGTAGTAAAGCTCAGAGAGTCTCTGGGCTGGGCTGTCCTCAGAGATAGGGATGCTGTATTGTGTATTTCCTGAGCGGTTCCTATCTGTCTGTAGGAGACAGACAGGCAGCATTCCTCGCTGCAAGCACAGATACATAATTCACACAGCACAGCTCTCTCTAGCTCCCTCCTTCTCTCTCTCTCTCTCTCTCTTTCTCTCTCTCTCCCCCTCTCTCTCTCTCTCTCTCTTTATACATATATAACCCATTGTCTCTCTCCCCCTCCCTCTCTCTTCCCCTCCTCTTCTTGTTCTCTCTTTTCTCAGTCTCTCCCTCTCCCCCACCCCCCTCCCGCTGTCTGTCACTCATACTTCCCCCTCCCTCTCTCTATCCCTCCTCTTTGTCTGTACAGCTTGACTCTTTTTCATTGTGTCTGCTCCCTCTGCCTCTCTCTCATTTTCTCCCATGCGAGTCGGTAACTTACCTTTGAAGTGTATATAAGTAGAGGGCTCCTTCGATATCTTGATATCCACCTTCAATGTAAAACACTTGTGTAATATTGAAAACAAGGAATTCATGAAGACCAGTATACAGTATTTTATTTGTACTGTCTATATGCTTTAACTGTACATTTACAGAATGAATTCATTGTGAAATTACAAGAGTGCCCTATATTAAAAACATGTCATACAATTTTAAATGGTTTGCTGTGCACTGAATCAGCCTTCTCCTCCCACCCCGTGCAGAGAGGAGGAATGGCCGAGAAGGCTCTGGACCCTGGTGCTGTCTCCATCCCCTTGGAAGAGACCATATATAATGGGGGTGCCCAGGACGCTCCCCTGCTCGTCTCCACACACCTGAAGAAGGTGGAGAATCACATCACGGAGGCGCAGCGCTTCTCCCACCTGCCCAAGCGCTCGGCCATCGACCTGGAGTTCACCGAGCTGTCGTACTCCGTGCGCGAGGGCTCCTGCTGGCGGAAGAGAGGTATGACGTTCTGAATAATATAAAAAAACAGGGACCCCCACAGCCCCGTGCTGAATACATTAGCCTTGCTTGCTTTGTCTCAATGCAACAAAAAACTATATTAGTTACTTGGAGAAAAGAACAACATTTTCCTTGCATAATGACGTCACACAACAGGTTCTATAGAAACAGATTATACAGAGAGTGTCTGATAGTGCTACTAAGAGCAAACAGGATGGGGTTTTTTGCCTTTTAGTATTTCACTGGGGGGGGGGGGGTGGGGGGGGGTCAAGAGATGATGTCACATTTTCAGAGTTCTAACATTTTCAGGGTTAGAGAATGTAAACAAACCTGGAAGCCAACAAGGCCCGGTAAAGCAGACTGCATCATGCTGGGAAATACTGAGGCTGGGAATGTGGATGTGTAGCGAGCTGGAGGGCTTTCTGCTGTTAGGCTGTGATCTGTACTGAGAAGCTACAGTGACAGAGCTGCACAGACACTCTGAATGCTTTTAGCCACCATTTCAAGCAGAGAGTGATGAGGAGAGAGAGAAGGGAAAGCGGGGGAGAGGAGAAAGGGAGAGAAAGGGGAGTTTGAACTACGTTTCCCATCTCGTTTACATCACTTTGCAAGACCCACTGTAACTGTGGATTACTTGATACACCTGTGCAACACTTTGAGCTGTTCATTTCACGCACTTTAAAATATTTCAAACTCTTCGTTCAATACACCATCGCCATGAGCCAGCATGCCATTGATTGCGAAACACTTCGGAGCTATTAAACCATGCTGGCATTAGCAGTTTCGTCGAGGGTGTGAGGTGGCTGCTGGCTGTACAGTCTCCTGTCAGAGAGAGAGATTATTTTTATGACTGTAAAAATTCCCTGGTAACCAATATGACTCTTGAGTCACAAGATTATTTTTGTGGCTTTTTTTTTTTTGCAGCTTCGTGTACTGCTCCCAGTCCCTCGTGATGCCTCGCAGCCACACACGCATCTCTGACTGTTTTGTTTTTACTCTCTCTCATGGTTCGGGCTGGCTCCTGAACACACGTAACCTCTATCGCCTCCGCTCTGTGCGACTGCTCACAGAACCCTCATGTCCTGCTGCAGTTTCGCTGCACCGTTGAGACAGGCTCGCCACAGGAAGTGATAGCGCTGAGTGCGTTTGCCACTTCCTCTTTCCCTCCCTCTTCTGTGAACCCTAGTAACCCTCAAGACTCGACGACAGCGGAATACTGTGAAGCCCTTTCAAGCAGGGCCACCTCATATGGGGACCGATAAAAAAAGACTCTTCTAGTCTTTATATGGGGGACATACGGACAACGCAAATGCATGATAGTCTCATATGAGGGTGCCATTTTTTTCCCCATATAAAGCAACAGAAATGTTCAATTAAAAATATATTTTCAATATTTCAAACATGAAAGGGTTAATCGCAAATTTCGTAATGGTCAGTATTTTGCGCCGCAATGTCTTGAGTTGCTAAAATGTATTGTGTGTAACTTGTGTAGTGAATGTGTGTATTACAGCAATCGTACAGAAAACCATGAATTAGTGAAGGGCCTTATTCTGCATCATATTCCCTTGAATCGTGAATTTGTGATTTATCAACCAGAGCACACTGTGTGTCACATTACTGTGCAATTACATTTGAATCAAGTAATTATTCAGAGCAGGGCAGCAGCTCAGATATTTCACTCTAAATGGAGCGTCTTTTGCTCTTCAGAAAGTCAATGCTTCCTTCCAGATGCAGCTCTGTGTTTAGCTGGGGTTTTGCGTTTCTTGTGAAAGGCAGCCTGCTTTCGGTCTGAGCCCCCCTCCTGGGGAGACAGCCAGTGATGCCTTTGATTTCCTAGGTCACCTTCACAGCTCAGCACGTGATGGGCTTAACCCTTCACTGCCTGCCTCCCTGCTCACTCATCCCTGCAGTCCCATGTCACAAAGGGACTTTCTCTGCACACAGGAAGCAATATATACAGAACCAATAGCTGACTGCAGAGTGTACCATAGCATATGCTACAGAGATCTCAGATCCCCAGTACTGAGTTGTCTGTGCTGTAAGTTAATACATGGTGTGTAAGGTCTCGTATTTTATTTTACAAAAGGTAGCAGGTATGTGTTGTTTTTTTTTTGTTCTGTTTTGATTTTTGAACATTGGAATTTGGTGTTCTGCGCACGGGATGACATTGATACTCATCTGTTCTGATCAAGGCCAGCGATCGCGGTGAGAGTCCTGGCTCTTCCAGTAAATCTCCCTGGCGAGACGTCTGAGGTCATCCCTTATTGATGAGTCAGGAGCAGCTCTGGCTTGTTGCTAGCACAGCTCATCCACTGGCTGACTGCACTGGAAGGAGAAGCACATCTCTGGGCTAACTGCAGCGAAAGAGCAGCACACCACGAGCACAAGCAAAAGAACAGGGTGCTGGTTAGACTGCAGCTCAAACTCTTGACCGTCCAAGCTTTTTTAAGTTCCTCTTAGTGTTTCAAAATTGAGCCCTGTCTAATAGTTATTTTCCTGAGCACAGTTCAGACAGGAACCACCGTGAAAACTTGTAGTCTTCACCAGACCGCAGCTGTATGTGTGGGCAAAAGCTGAAGGATCAGCAAAAAGCTAAAGCAGAAAGTGCAGATTTGAACAGCGGTTGGGTGCCATCTGAGACAGTGTGGCATCCTGGCCTTCCCATTCAATTCAATGGGCTGTGATGCCAGCTCATGTATTTCAAGCGCAAGTCATGATTCTTTAAGTCCTGAACCGCAGGTCTAGGCTGGTCAGCATTTGTCCTCCTCCCTGGCCAACACTGTTAAATAAATGATTCAGCACTGAGAACTGGGAATCGGCTCTAGTGCGGTCTTTATCACGCAATGCAGTCTCAGCATTTTGTGGCTGTGCCATTGCAGAGTTACAATCAAGCAACACGATGAAGAAAAAGTCACCATTGAGATCAAAAGTCATCATTGAGATCCTTCTGGTGTGGTTTTACAGCTGAGTACCTGTCAATGGCAGTTCACTTCTGCACTGCGTGTTTTAAAATTATTTTTCTCTCTGACATTTTTACTGGCTTTCCAAGGCTGTAAACTGGTACACTTTTATAAGGGCTGTGTGCCACCAACAAGGTCATCCACACACACACAGCAAGGCGATGGCGAGGAGGGCTGGTCCGCACTGTGTGCAGGCTGTCTCCCGAGGGTGAAGGTGCAGCCAGGCTCGTGTCCTGTGTCCCTGGCCAGGCTGTGCTGAGCTCCTGTCCCGATGGCTCTAGCTTCCCTCATCAAGGTCAGGCTGCTGTATTGCGCAATAGCAATAACTTAGCGGTTGAACAGACGGTGTAAAAACATGCAAAAAAAAAAAATCCCAGTGTTATATTGTGCAGCTTGCTCTGACACAACACCAACAGCTCAATCACAAGCATTATTACACATGAAGTGTGTGTTCGGTTCTGCAGGTAATAACCTTCGGATTTTTAAAAGCGTACGGAACGCTACGCCTCATCAATGCTGTTCTTCATGCCCCGGATGCAGTGAGATTGATTTCATTTACCCTTGTCCTGTCGTAAGCCCTACAGCGTGCGAGAGAGAGTGGGAGAGAGCTCCATTCTGTTAGGTGTGGAGTAGTGGTTAGGGCTCT
The DNA here is from genome assembly GCF_902713425.1 of Acipenser ruthenus. Classification (NCBI taxonomy): domain Eukaryota; kingdom Metazoa; phylum Chordata; class Actinopteri; order Acipenseriformes; family Acipenseridae; genus Acipenser; species Acipenser ruthenus. Next base: position 2,480,353 of record NC_081228.1, read on the forward strand.
GGACTCGTAACTGGAAGTTTGTGAGTTTGAATCCCAGGTGGGGCACTGCTGTTCTACCCTTGAGCAAGGTGCTTCACTTGGATTGCTCCAGTAAAATGCCCAGCTGTATAAATGGGTACAAATGTAAGTCGCTTGGGATAAAAGTGTCAGCCATATGAATTCAGTTGTGCTAGTGTGTGTGGGCAGCTCTCTGTGCAAGAATGAACTGTATGTTATACTGCACATCTGGGAGTGTGCTGATGCATCTATGCATTTAATGAAGATCCTTCAGTCCTCATTTTAGATAACCTACTTTTTTTGTAACCAGGCAGGTTACGTTATTATTATTTATGAATCATGTTCCAGATCAACCTTCAGTGCAGTGCTGCTTTATTGCATAGCTCTAAAGACAGACAGACAGACAGACAGGCAGACAAACAGACACACACACAGACAGACAGGCAGGCAGGCAGGCAGACAGACAGGCAGGCACCATTTCTTTCTCCATTCTGCTCTACGCTTTTCTCATTGCCCACCGTGCTAAGCTTTAACAAGGGGGTGATGATGTCACGCTTCGGAGCTCTGCCTCGTGATGTCACCCTGAGGAGGGAGGGAGGGGGGGGGTGGCCAGGGGTGAGTGTAGCTGTGCATTGTGACACACACAGCAGATCACATTTCCAGTAAGTGGCGTGTGGATTGCTGCTACAGGAGTAAGCAGAGAACAAAAGCACATTACTGGCCCACACAGCACTCAGGAAACCCGAAGCCTGCCTATGCAATCAAATCAGTTCTGCTAAACCACGTGACTGTGTCAGTCCTGGCTGCCATCTTATTGTGTACTGGTTATTCAAGGAATATGACTGGCATTGTGAGATCACCCTTTTTAAGACAGCAGGAATCCATAATGCGTGTTAGAGACCTTGATGTGATGTGTTTAAACGCATGGTGGATTGAGGCAGGTCAGATTTCATGCCACAGTATCTCAAAGCGCTTGTCAGTTAAAGCAGAAAGAGGCAGTCCAGTGGGTAGAGCTGAGGGGCTGGGTGTTTCGCCCTGGTTATTAGAGGTTAGTTCATTCGGATCACACTGGAGTGAGACGTGACGTTTCTTGTGTGCTGCATACGCTTTCAACGTCACTCAAAGAATTTAGTCAGAGGTTTGCAGCTCTTTCCCTGGCACACAGAGCTGTAATCAGTTTCTATTTTTTAGGACAGAAGGGGCTTTGCTGGCATTGTTGCATTAACAACATTGAAAAGATAAGCAAACATAGTTGATCCAACATGAGCTTCGAATGCTCATTATTAGTGAGAGGCAGGACGACAGCACTGGAGAGCTAAACTAAGGGTTCTGTTATAATGCTATTTCCTACAGTGGCTGGTTTAGGAATTCCCCACCCTGTATCTTCCTTAGAAAGGCTTACCATAGTAAAAACATAGGTAAGCATTGTCAAGCCCAGAGAGGTGTGGTAAAGCAGATTTAAAAACATGGCAAACCAGGGTAAACTCTGGTAAATGCATGAGAAAAGCATGGGGGGGGAACCGCAAGATGATCATGCAAATTTACTGTGATGAACTTTTATAAGGGATGAAACTGTTATGGCATGGCTTGTTTAAAGTCAGATTCGAGACCCCTCCGATTAACACACTGCAGTGTGACTGGCGCCCCCTTGTGTTTGCAGGCTACAAGGCGCTCCTCAAATGCCTGTCCGGGAGGTTCTGCAGTCGGGAGCTGATCGGGATCATGGGGCCGTCAGGGGCCGGCAAGTCAACCTTCATGAACATCCTGGCGGGGTACAGGTGAGCGAGACGAGACACAGAGGGCAGATCCCTCCCCACGAGACAGGAAAGCCTGGCATTGCCCACCCTCTCCCTCTCTCTCTCGTCCGCAGGGAGACGGGGATGAAAGGTCAGATCCTGGTGAACGGTCTGCAGAGGGAGCTCCGCACCTTCAGGAAGATGTCATGCTACATCATGCAGGACGATATGCTGCTGCCTCACCTGACTGTCATCGAGGCCATGATGGTGAGGCTCATTCATTCCACAGCCAGCATCAGATCCCGTCTCATCACTTGCATTCCTGCCCGCTGCAACCTCACCTGGTGAAGGCACGGCCAGGGAACGTGCAGCGTGCTCAGAATGAAAGCAGTGCAGGGATCGTTTTAAACATGCTAGTTAAAGGACTGAGCCATTACAGTCACCACACTGTGTTGAAAACCAGTGCTGAATCTTATACATGTTCCCTGCTTTCCCTGCAGGTTTCAGCCAACTTGAAACTGAACGAGAAGATGGAAATGAAGAAAGAGCTGGTAAGTTGTACCTAATCCTTCTCCTAAACCAGCGCTCCACAACACTGATACCAACCCGCATGTGTGGCCCTGAGCAAAGCAACAGCTTTGGAGCAATGGTCAATGACAGACAGGTTATAACATGTGGAAATACAGAACTGTGAGTTATAGGCTATATAACATGACATACGTATGAAGGGACTGGATATATGAATGGGTACTTGATTTGTGAATTGATACATTATAGATCTGTTTCTGTATATTAAAGTGAATATGTATAACCTGGTGGCTATATAAATAACAGGGTGGGCCCCTTAGCATAAGGGAAGCGTGGTAAAGTATTGCAATGACCAGAGCTATGATGAAGTATGGTAAGCTATGGTCTCCCTGTAACCCTGTAACCCTGTCTGTCTCCCTGTAACCCTGTCTGTCTCCCTGTAACCCTGTCTGTCTCCCTGTAACCCTGTCTGTCTCCCCATGCAGGTGACTGAGATCCTGACAGCCCTGGGTCTCCTGGAATGCGCTCTCACTCGCACCCTCTCGCTGTCAGGGGGGCAGCGCAAGCGCCTGGCCATCGCCCTGGAGCTGGTCAACAACCCGCCCGTCATGTTCTTCGATGAGCCGACCAGGTACCTGTCCCAGCTCAGCCAGCCGCTGTCCTGCTGTGGACAAGGGATCAGTCTATAGAGAGACGCAGGGTTAGAGGTCATGCCATGTGATTAAACTGAAAATAACAAAAATCACCCCCCTGTGAGCCCTAGAATGAGCTACTGAACTCACTGCACCCTCCCTCTCTCCTCCCTCTCTCCTCCCTCTCTCCCTCCCTCTCTCCTCCCTCTCTCCTCCCTCTCTCCCTCCCTCTCTCCTCCCTCTCTCCCTCCCTCTCTCCTCCCTCTCTCCTCCCTCTCTCCTCTCTCTCTCCCTCCCTCTCTCCTCGCTCTCTCCTCGCTCTCTCCCTCCCTCTCTCCTCCCTCTCTCCCTCCCTCTCTCCTCCCTCTCTCCTCTCTCTCTTCCCTCTCTCCCAGCGGTCTCGACAGCGCCTCTTGTTTCCAGGTGGTCTCTCTCATGAAGTCTCTGGCTCAGGGCGGCCGCACCATAATCTGCACCATCCACCAGCCCAGCGCCAAGCTCTTCGAGATGTTTGACAAGGTGAGGGCAAATTGGCAAAACACCCAACGCTGCCCTGGTAAAAAGTGTACCATGGTATTCTCGCGTGGTCTTTTTGCAGTTTCAGCATGCTTATTAATTCGTTTTTACACTTCAAAGTGGACTATGCAACACCATCAAATTAAAAGTGGCCGCTGCTTCCTGGTATGAAACCACTGCCTTTGTTACCAGTATGACACAGATGCACATGATCTTCAAGATAAGAAACGCAGTGTCAGTGATAATGCACACAGGGAGAAATTGGGTTTTGAAAGCTTGGTTTGCATTACTATAAAGAAGGGTGATAAGATTTTACTGTGTGTTAGACGCGTGTGGATCTCAGCCAAGCCCTCTGGAGACAGTGTTGAGTGGTTTTTATATATCCTGCTTGAACCCAGATAAATCATTTATAGGTGGAAATTGAAGTTTGTAATTTACAAATGCTTTGGCGAGCAGAGCATTACCATAAATAAATGAAGCAATTGGTTTCTAAAAGAAAGACCTCTAATCTTCTGCTGCCAGGGCAGGGCTTCAGCCATCAGAGCCTCTCCCATGACCACTTACTAGGGCTGTGCCTTTGAGAGGTATCTGTCGGCAGGTATCAACAGATACCTCTTTATTACTGTGTGGATTTCAATGCAGCCCCATCGGCTTCCCTTGTTTGCACAATTATTGAGTAGCAATCAACAGCAATCCGACAGGGTTAGTTCACTTTCCTTAGAAATGTGTCACCTCTGCAGTGAATTGTGGGATTGTAGTCCTGGGCAAGGTGTCATCACTGATTAACCTCCACAAAGAACTACATATCCCAGAGTTTATTGAAAGGTCCCGGGCGAGAGAAACATTTTGAAACGTTCGGTGCGGTCCATTGATTAGCACTCAATTGTACAGGTGAGGGAAGGGCAGCTTGTCTTGTTTTGAAATCAACACAATAATAAATAGGTGTGTTTTGAGTTAATACCTGCCGACAAACACTGCTCAAAGGTAATTACTTGGAATGACTTGAAAAATACGAGTTTCGGCACACCCCTAACAAATATTACAAAACTAGAAACAAACAGCTGGCCTAGCAGAGTTGTTTGTTTAAGGATTGTGACTTCAAAGGGAGACGTTTCTACTTTGGAATAAATGGTTTTATGAATTCCCTCCCCATTGTGATTCTAAAATACCAAACCACACTGCCGTCACTGGAATGACCTCACCAGGTACGGTCTACATGTAGTAAGCATTTTCCCAGAGTCTCTGCTGCCCTCTTGTGCTTCCCATGGTCATGACAGCCTGTGAGTGGTGTGTTTTTATGTCATCCCACAGCTCTACATCCTGAGTCAAGGGCAGTGTATCTACAAGGGCTCCGTCCCTCACCTCATCCCCTACCTGAAGTACCTAGGTCTGCACTGCCCCACCTACCACAACCCTGCAGACTTCAGTACGTACCTCCCCCCTCTGTCTGGGGCTGCCTTTCTACTCCACACTGCAGAGCGCTCTAGTAGTATAGGAAAGAGAACTCCACTCCACACTGCAGAGCGCTCTAGTAGTATAATAATAGACAGCTGCAGTTGAAACGAATACACTGGAAGCGTTGAAATGCCCAGCAGTGGCGCTGCTTGTTCCTGCCCTCACCCCCTCCTCTCCCTCGCTCTCTCTGCAGTTATCGAGGTGGCGTCGGGGGAGTATGGGGATCTGAACCCCGTGCTGTTCAAGGCCGTGCAGGACGGGATGTGCATGATGGAGGAGAAGAAGAGCGAGACCGACAAAAACGACACGGCGTCCTCCTGCCCCACGCAGTGTTACAACGTGAGTCGAGCTGCGTGCTGTGTGTGCAGGACATCCCGTACAGGCATCACAGGCAGTAGAGTCTGTCATATCTGACTGAATTGGGTCCAGGGGGCCATCGGATATGTGAAAATATCGTATCTCATTGTAGTGTCTTATTAACGTCAGGGCATTATAAATGAACAGGGTACCTGACTGTGTCTGAAACACCACAGCATGGTACTGCATGTATAATACACAAAGAACATCAGTGAAAATGATTGCAAAGCAAAGCACTGTAATACAGTATTCGGTAATTTGCAAATCAGCCTTGCAAACACATTTCTACTGTAATAGCAGTTCTCTCTATTACTCTCAGGTGTTAAAAGATTTAATAAAGAAATCCTAATCAGCTGAATATATGATTGTTCCTGTGATGTTTTATTATGGGATGTCTTGTATAGCAATAAGGGGTTCAGATTATTCTGTACATTATATTAGTCTTTATATTAGGCAGGACAAACTGAAAGTCCCATTTCATGTTCTCATACCCGTACGGATAGCCATGTCATGCCTGCTTTAAAAACCTCTGTCTCTCCCCTCAGTCCACTCCCATTGAGAGCCACACCTTCGCTACCAGCACCCTGACGCAGTTCTGTATCCTGTTCAAGAGGACCTTCATCTGCATCTGCAGAGACACGGTACGAGAGCACCTCCTCCCTATGTCTCATGCTGTCTGCTCTGGTAGCTCCCTGTCCTGTCTGTGTCCTGTCTCATGCTGTCTGCTCTGGTAGCTCCCTGTCCTGTCTGTGTCCTGTCTTATGCTGTCTGCTCTGGTAGCTCCCTGTCCTGTCTGTGTCCTGTCTCATGCTGTCTGCTCTGGTAGATCCCTGTCCTGTCTGTGTCCTGTCTCATGCTGTCTGCTCTGGTAGCTCCCTGTCCTGTCTGTGTCCTGTCTCATGCTGTCTGCTCTGGTAGCTCCCTGTCCTGTCTGTGTCCTGTCTCATGCTGTCTGCTCTGGTAGCTCCCTGTCCTGTCTGTGTCCTGTCTCATGCTGTCTGCTCTGGTAGCTCCCTGTCCTGTCTGTGTCCTGTCTCCTGCTGTCTGCTCTGGTAGATCCCTGTCCTGTCTGTGTCCTGTCTCATGCTGTCTGCTCTGGTAGCTCCCTGTCCTGTCTGTGTCCTGTCTCATGCTGTCTGCTCTGGTAGCTCCCTGTCCTGTATTGCCTCCCTGTCTCATGCTGTCTGCTCTGGTAGCTCACTGTCCCGTATGGCCCTCCTGTCTTGTCCAGGTCCTGACTCACCTGAGGGTCATGTCTCACCTCTCTATCGGGGTGCTGATCGGTCTGCTGTACCTCAACATCGGGAACGACGCTGGCAAGGTCTTCAATAACACCGGCTTCCTCTTCTTCTCCATGCTCTTCCTCATGTTCGCAGCGCTCATGCCCACCGTCCTCACCTGTAAGCAAGTGTAGGGGCTGAGGGGCTGGGAGAGGGGCTGGGAGAGGGGCTGGGGGACTGGGAGAGAGGCTGGGGGGCTGGAAATGAGGAGACAGTGACTACCTCTGTGAATAAAAAATACTTTTCTCAAACCGTCCTAGTTTTGGAAAGCAGTCTAATCATCTTTTGGTGATACCGTTCAAAAGAAAAGTTGGTCAGTTGGAAATACAACAGAGAGAACGATCGCTATATAAAATGGACTCAGAGTGCAGGGTTTTGGATAAGTGAGGTCTGCCCCCGTGTGGTGACTGGTATGCGTTGCTGTTTCTTTCACAGTCCCCTTGGAGATGTCAGTCTTCCTCAGAGAGCATCTCAACTACTGGTACAGCCTCAAGGCATACTACCTGGCCAAGACCATGGCAGATATACCGTTCCAGGTGAGGCTCCCTGTCTGTCTGTCTCACACTCCCTGTCTCTCTATCTGTAGCTTCTTTCTGTCTCCTCCTCCAGCTCTGTGTGCGCAGTGTGACTGGTCCTGCAGGGTGTGCTATTGATGCAATATGAACAGGTGTGTCTGTCTGTCTGTGGTGTGTTGCAGGTGATCTGTCCCATCATGTACTGCAGTATCGTATACTGGATGACAGCCCAGCCCCCCGAGGCCACGCGCTTCCTCCTCTTCGCAGCTCTGTCCACGTGCACGGCGCTCGTGGCTCAGTCCCTGGGGCTGCTCATTGGGGCTGCGTCCAACTCACTGCAGGTAAGAGGCTCCATCTCAGTGGACACTGACACGAGCCCTGGACCCACTACCCTCAATTCCGTCTATGATTCACATGTTAGTAAACCTGCAGACTGTGATGAGACGGGCAGGCAGGTCATTCAGAGCAGAGCTCCATGTACCAGGGGCTTGAGACCTGGCGATGATACACCACAAGAAGAGAAGTCCTGAAACCCAGGACTGGGTGCAGGGTAGCGCTCCTCACACCCATTATTGAGATGGCGCTGTCCGCAGAAACCAGGCAGCGCTGGAAATCAGCTGAGGGTCATTGGTTTTGATTGGGCTAATTCACCATTCAAAGTGAAACGAGTGAAGAAACAGCTGCTGCTTGGGTCTGTGAGGATCGCTGCTTTTCTTACTCAAATCTCTCCCTCTCCCTCTCCCCCTCCCTGTCACTCCCTCTCCCTCTCCCTCTCCCTCTCCCTCTCCCTCTCCCTCTCTCACTCTCCAGGTGGCCACCTTTGCAGGTCCCGTCACAGCCATCCCTGTGCTGCTGTTCTCTGGGTTCTTTGTTAACTTCAACACCATCCCCAAATACCTGCAGTGGAGCTCCTATGTGTCCTACGTCAGGTACCATCCTCTTTGCATCTCACCAGGACTCCCTTGTAAAATAGCACAGCATGCACTGTATTACCTGCCACTGTATTACTGGATCAGGTTGCGAGTTTCAGTCTAAGTGCCTGATAAAAGTGCATGGGAAATAGAAAGCTCAACAGAAGCAGTAGACATGCTTTCTGTTCTGTGAATGAGGTGTGAATTTGCACTGGCAGCCATGCTAGCCCTTCAAAAAGTTTACAGTTATATTGAAGGGTAATGTCCCATTGATATACTACATTTACCATAGATGACTATGAGTTTCCATGCTTTACCATGGAACCCGTACCATGCCTGCCTCTCCTTTGCTATGGAAACGTTTCTCTGTCTGATAGCCCCCTCTCCCCCGGGCAGGTACGGGTTCGAGGGAGTGATCCTGTCTATCTATGGGATGGACCGGGCTGATCTGGAGTGTGCGGAGGAGCTGTGCCCCTTCAAGGAGGCGAAGAGGGTGCTGAAGGAGTTGGACGTGGAGGATGCCAAGCTCTACCTAGACTTCATCATGCTGGGGATCTTCTTCCTGCTCCTGCGCCTCGCCGCGTACCTGGTGCTGCGCTACAGGGTCAAGTCCGAGAGGTAGAGAGACCACTGGAGAGAGAGAGAGAGAGAAGGAGACACACACTCCTTCAGATACCCACCTCAAGGCTTCTCCCTGGCTGAAACACCGACTGGAGTGTACACACTGAGCATCGGTCGCGAACGGAATTTTGAAAACGTTTGTTGGAAACTCAGCGTTTTACCTCCATTGTGTTGCCTTGACAACGGGGTCCTTGTTTACATTCTCACGGGAGCCACAAGACAAAATGGTGCTCCCGACGAAAAAACAAACAGTTCTTTAAACGGGAATCTGTCTCTTTCAGTCCAGTCTCCAACAGCATTTTACTCATCCTGGCCAGTATGTTCAATGTGATAGCTATACATCTGTCTGTCTGTCTATCTATCTATCTGTCTATCTGTCTGTCTGTCTGTCTATCTATGTATCTATTGACCAATCTATATATATATATATATGTACGTACATATTCTTTATGCATATAGATTTATATAGATATGTACTTATTTACCTGGTTTCTTAATTCTCATTTCTGAATGAAATTGTGGGTCCAAGGCTTTGGTGATTTATAGAAGCAAGCACAGATTTTTTGTTTTTTGATACTGCTGCAATGATCATTCATATTACGGCATGATGTGAGCATGTCTTGTGTGTCAAGAGTGATTTATAAAAGGAGAATACCAATAATGATTATCATTCATAACACTCTAAAACAATCCGCTGTGAGCGAAATGCAGCAGGCAGGGCTTAGGGACAGAACAGCTATTTTGCAGTTAACGCTAGTCTCTCTGACAGATTGCTGCAGATCCAAATGAAATACAGTATATATTGCAATATACAAAAAAATACAGTGTTGATTTATTATGTTGTGAATTACAAAATATACAATATATGTATGAAATAATAAAATCGGTTTCAAATATGTATATATGTATATATATATATATATATATATATATATATATATATATATATATATATATATATATATATATCTGTATCTGTATATTATCCTGTATATTTCACTATATACTGTATATGTAAGATATACAGTAATTGGAAACTATTACACTTAATTTACCTCTTACATTGTATTTGTATTGGTTTTATTGATTTAATTAATTTAGGTCAGTAAATTTCAGAACGATTATCAGGGATTCCGCTGCTGTTGTGCATATAAGTATGTGCTACATAGTGCAGGTGTTTTTCTCCAGCCCCTACCCATACAGCACTGCCATTACCTGTTCTGTACAGACCTGCCTGTAATGCATAGACTTCAGTCGGTTTGGCAGAACAATCTAATGATCACAGGGTACTGCATTTCAACCGAGAGTGGGGGGCATTCCTGCATTTTGAGTCTCTGTCTGCGGATCTTCTAAGTGTTATCTACAGCTTCAGCTGTACTCCTAAGACGATTTTTACAGAATTTCATAAAATCAGTATTATTCCTTTTTTTGTTTGTTCGTCGTTTGTCTTTTCGAAAGCAAACTTTCGTACGAGCGAGCTGTTTTCGTTACATTGGAGGTACTGTCTGGTGCTAAACCCCTGACAAGAGGACAAAGGAGAATACAAATAAGCAGTGTTTTCTAAACTCATTTTGGAAGTGGGTAGCGGATGGATTTGGCTGCAGTCTTGCCCATTGCCTGTGTGAAACACTGCGGACTGTCACTCTTTACAGCTTTGAGAAAATGAATGACTCACCTCCCAGCTGTATTAACCCATCGAACCCAGAGAGACTGCGATGCAGCGTGGCTGAACTGCAACTCTGTGAGCACCAATAAAGACATTTTCTTGCATTAGAAACCTGAAAACTTAGCTTGTACACCGATTGCATGGGACCCTTTTATGGACAACAAACTTGACGCATATTTCAGAGAAACTCCAATTGTACACACATGTATACTCAAAGACTACAGGTTTATACTTTAGGACAGGTTTATACTGCATCTTTAGCGCTGTGCATTGTACAGTGGCTTCACCCCATTAGAATACATCGATCATGGTACTGTATTGGAGTACAGCAGGGTCGGTTCCTAATCCTGGAGTCCAGCAGTCCAGGTTTTCATTCCAACCGGAATCTCAGTGGTGTCTGATGGTGCACTCAGTGTGTCCTAGTAACAGTGTGCACTGTTTTATGTGCAATGTATTGTAATCAGTATACCTCTAAAATAAATCTTCAGATCCTGGTTGAAACAAAAAACTGTTTTGCTGTCTGCGAGGAGTGAACCGCAAACAACATCTGGATTTAAAGCAGCAGTTTGATTTTTGTTTCTGTGTAAGACAACAGCGTAAAGACTGCCAGATCATGTAGAATAGTGACACAGCAGATCCCAAAGCAATTGGCCGATTCTTTGGGCTGCCCGCTTTACTGTTAATGATCAGTTTGCAAAAATCCAACAGAATTTCAACAGAATGTGTTGCTAATTAACAAGAGTTCTGATTATAATAATAATAATAGTAGTATACATATGAATAATAATAATAATAATAATAATAATAATAATAATAATAAAGATTGTACAGTAGTGTGATTGTTATGCTGTAAAATATAAATAGGTAGCATCTTTCGTTTCTTTCTTTCTTTCTTACTTTCTTTCGTTCTTTCTTTCTTTCTTGTTTAATAATATTTTGTTAATGGCAACATCTGGATGGTCTGAGGTAACACACCGGCACGGAAATTGACTTTTAAGAAGCTATCAAGAGCAGGGAATCTCTGTGGCTTTAAAGACGATCCCATGGTTGAATGAAAACGTTGATTTAATTCAGGACTGTTTGGGAGAGTTCAGCTGAGCTGATTGGATCTTGTAGTTGAGCTAAGGGCCTGGATTCAATCAAAAATTGATGGCGGGCGCCATACCGCCTACAGCGCCGCCAGCATTTGCTTTGAATCCAGGTCAAAGTGTTGACACAGGGAGGGTGGACAGCGCTGTCACAATAGACACCAGCTGGGTCTATGTTCACCTTTCCTGTCCTGGAATCCCATGCAGGTGCTGATGTCGATGTCACAAACAGGATTCCCAATTCAAACTTTATTTTGTGTTTGTTCAACCCAGCCTCTTCCTTGTAATTGCAGTTTATTTAAGTCAAAGCTATGAATAGAGACGCACAAGGTTCCAGGATGCAAAGGGGGTAAAGGCTCGGACGTTGACAGCCCTGTAGCTAAATGCCTGTCTGTTCTAATGGAAAGATGCTAGCTCCCATTTTAAATAAAAGGCAATAAGATGTCAAAATATAATGAACTGTACCAGCCTGGTTCTGTTCCTGGTTCTGTTCCTGTGCTGTGTGTTGCTGTGTTACGTGTTTTTACGAAGATACAGGGGAACAAATGTGCAATTTCAGAGGTAGGCTGGAGGTGTCCGAAGCTAAAAAAAAAAATGAATGCAAAAGAATATTTCTTTATTTTTAAGAGATAAAGTACAATGCATGTTTGCACTGACGGGTTTTGCAAAAGGAAAACGAACGCACCCCGCTGTGTAAATCTGTAAATCTGCAGAATAATAAAAAAACAGCAATATTTAAATGTGTTTATGTTATAATCAAGCCCGATTGTACAGTGAAAGATGTATACAGTATTTAGATTGTTAGATGTTGAATAACAATGCTTTCCACACTGCAGCCCAGCGCTCTAACCACTGAGCTACTCAAACCCACTGCCTTCCACACTGCAGCCCAGCACTATAACCACTAAGCTACTCAAATCCACTGCCTTCCACACTGCAGCCCAGCACTATAACCACTGAGCTACTCAAACCCACTGCCTTCCACACTGCAGCCCAGCGCTCTAACCACTGAGCTACTCAAACCCACTGCCTTCCACACTGCAGCCTAGCACTCTAACCACTGAGCTACTCAAACCCACTGCCTTCCACACTGCAGCCCAGCGCTCCAACACACTGAGCTACTCAAACCCACTGCCTTCCACACTGCAGCTTGATGAAATACAACCAAATATATCACGTAGCACTCAGTTATTTTCAGATTGGCTATGATTATATTGTAGCAAACTAAATCCAGCACCACTGTCACATGTTTAAATTTCAACATAAAGTCAATTTACAGATTACGCAACATAGAAACGAAAGAAATCTCAGAAAGTCTACAGAAAAAACAAACCCAAAACCTCTCTTAGTTTTTTGATTGGACTAGAGTAGACGTCAAACTGAACGTAGTTTTTTTTTTTTAACATCTGAATTGGGTCGAGTTTCGGGAAGTGAATCTGACACTGTGACTGTACTCAAGTTTTGAACGGAGAAGACGGGGCAGTGTGGTATTTGTCGTAGTAACTGTGACTGCAGTTTAAGCACATTTTAAATAATGTAATAAAAGCAGACTCGTATGTGTGCAGTGCTGGCGCACACGTAAGCACCGGAGTGTTCGGCGCTGAGGACCGGACGGGGGAAGCTTCACCGCTCGAAGCCGGGTGATTACACAAGTCGAAACAGCAGCCGGTAATTGTGGTTTCGCTGTGCTTTTGTGTTTGTTTGTTTAACGGACGTTGCATTTGTATCTCTCAAACCTCCTTATGTTTATTTATTTATTATTTATTTATTTATTTCGTTTTTACTTGAAGATTTGTTTTGTTTTTCAGGTATATTGTTTTATAATTTGAATTTACATTAATAGTCGATCAATATGTTATTTATTTTGGCATGGAAACAGCTTTATTTTATTTTGCAGAGTTGGTAATAACTGGAAAGGGACTTGTTGCAAGTTGATAAAGAGGGCCGGCGTTATAAAATAAAATTCACGAGCGTACACGTGTACATGTAGTTGTATTTATTATTTTCTGCACGAGTTTGTTAGTGAATACGTTGTAATGAGATGGCGGCTCACCTGTGCATCTTAAAGTTGCAGTGTCACGCAAATATAGGTAACTGCATTCTATCTGATCGTACAAAACACCTGATGGTCAATTCTGTTTATACCCCAAAGGTTGCAAACGTTCTGTTAAACCTGCAGCGTTCTGAGCAATCCATGATGTATCGAAGTTCCGTCACAGCTCACGAACAAAAGAGAATTTAACTGATATGTGTGTGTGCTTAAAAACAGAGAGATTTCTAGCAAAGCAAAAACATAACGGAAGTGTGACAGAGCACCAGCGGGCGTGGTCAAAATGGTAAAACACACATTTACCGTGAAGGATTTTGCACCGGTAATGTTTGGTTTACACTGCACTGTGCAATGACAAAATAAAGTTCGGAAGAGCCTGCAAAACAAATTATGGACTCAATAAAAATGCTGGTACCTACTACCAGTGCCGCGGCACTAAAAAATAAACTTCTAATAATAAACACTAAACTTTTGACTTGGTCAGTTTTCACGCTGTTCACGCAGCTTGTATCAAGGGCATGCGAACGTTTTCCAATGTCGAATGAAAACACAGTGCCAGCGTGTTTGACACAGGATGAAGGTCTGGGGCACTGCGCAGAGATGACTCCCCGGTTCACAGTCCCCTACCAATAACGTGTGGGTTATTTTTAGGAAGAGAATGCACATGCCTTCAGTGTCACTCAAGGTCTGAACATTGACCTCCCAGCGCTGAGCTTCCTGGGGCAATCAAAAATTCATCCCCTAATGGAATACCTAGCAGGTAATAATCCACAATAAACCATGCTGCATAACTGCATCACCACCAAAAGTGGCTTAAAATCCAATGATGGCAGATAAGCGTGTAATTGAACTATAGTTGATCAATTATATGGTGTTCCAATTCCACAGGTACAATTGCAATACTTACACATTGCACATTGCCCTCAAGCTTGCACAGAGCTGGCTTATCCAGCATCAGTGAGCTCCCTTGTTTAGTTTTGCTGCACATGGAAAAAGCCCAGTCATCCCTAGCAGGGTAGTGTATACGCATTGTGCTTTGTCACTGTGTAACCAGCCTTCGTGGTTGAGTGTGGGAAACGACTGCTGTGCCCTGATAAAGTAAATGCCGGGGTCGGTTCTCTTTTGGTCACGGTTGTGCGGCTGTGCCATGACGAGACGCTCTGTAGCATTCATAGCGCTGTATATTATATACATTGAGCATGAGGAGGAGGCTTCAGCAGAGCAGGCTGCTAGCCGGTGTGAGGGACCAGCCCAAACTAGTCCTGGATTATTCTGGTGAGGCTGTACGCACCCACTCGTGTGTGTGTGTGTGTGTGTACAGTACAATAGCTGTGTGGGAGTTCCTATTAAATGTACGGTAAGCCTAGAGGGACATGGATCACCAAAGCTAGGAAAGTTAATTAAAAGCTTTAAAGGTTGAAATACTTGCCAAGTGATGAATCCCTTTCTTGATGAAGCTTGGTGTGGTTTTTCAGGTGTTTTCTACCTTGCAAAGCCTGCTCACCTCCATTATCTGTCCACAGACAAGCCTGTATGAACAGGTTTGAAGACTTTGCATTGACTCCCATGTAGTGTAGATTTACTATTCCAAACTTCAGAGGGGCATGTGGGGGGATCAGCTCAATAATGAGTTACAGGAGCCAGGGAAGGACTCCTATTGCACAACACTGTGATCCATACCATACCATACCTATGTAATGTATATAGTGTCTGTCATGTGTAAGCATCCCAGGGCACTTTACACATTTTTTTTTAAATATTATAATCCATGCTTGGTTTTACTAGGAGTTTAATAAGACACACCTGAGCTTGTTACCTGTACACTGGGGCGAATCAGATTTTTAAACCTGGAATGGGGGGAAAAAACTGCTATGCAATCAGAGTCTAATTTCCATCCCAGAGAGCTAAAGGTAATACTTCTGCATAACGTTTACTGGAATCATGCCGTGCACCTCAGTATCATTGTATGCTTTTCATTCTGAAGTCTTGTTGTCTGTTTTTCCATGAAGTTACAATGGGTGCAGAAGAACGCTGTGATACAGCTCCCAGAAAATTTGCATTTCGTTTGTATTGAAAATGCATATCACATCAAACGTGACCTGCATGCAGCAGTAGATAGGAGCCACACGCCCAGCAGTGATTAATGTGTGGACTGTTTACACACCATTGACTGTGATCGGAGATAAAGAGTGACTCGGATTGCTTTGGCAATCGCACAAGATTTGCAGGTTGCTGGAAAGTTTCTGTCAGGTTTTATTTGTCGTTCGGCACTAGGTGGCGTTGTAACCATGTTGTAAAAGCCAGCCTGAAAACACCCTGACAGCTGCACACGCCAACATAACCTTTAACCTAGCAGAGCTACGTTGCATTTTGCAATATGTGGCTCTAAAACTGTTTTTATTGCTGAAAACAAAAAAAAAAACTTCACTGAAGAAGTTCCCTTTCAAATCCCTTCGAGCTTGTGTGATGTGCTTCAGCAATTACATTAACAGTTGGTCAAAGGGTATAGGTCCTGTACTTTGCTTGTGGTTTTAAGTAATCAATAGTTTGCTTTTTGCTGTCTACAGTGCTTGATCACTTCTAGAGCCCAGCACGGGCATGTATCTCGCTGCAAACCTTTTTAAATTGGCACAGAGATTAAGAAAGATATTTATGTAAATATTGACCCAGTTTCTATCTGCATAACCTTCATATTCTAGACGCTCAAATAAAACTAGAGATGAATGTGAGATCCGTCCGGCTTCTGGCATCTGAACTAATTCGGTCAGGAATTTCTCTCTGAAGGGAGCGTAGTACAGGCTCTGCGATTCTCGCACACTGCTTGGCAGCTCTCCAATGAGAGAGAGAGAGAGAGAGAAGAATGCCGAGAGGGAGAGAGAAGGGAACACAAGGATCCTGTGCTGCACAGGCCTCCCTGGTGCTTTCGGGTTGTCTGGGGAGGGAAGGAGAGGAGACTGCCTGCTCCAGCATGTTCACAGCTTCATTTGCAGTGGTCTGAGCCACCTGGTTTTCTCTCGAACTGTAGCGACGACACTGATGTGAGGACAGGAGAGCCTGAGGACAGAACCGGAGGTGAGAGGCAGCAGGAGAATCATTCTGATGGCTGTCTGGTTCTCCAGATTAACCGACGCTCTTAATCCTCCCCACATTGCAGAATGAGTTTCTCTGGAGATCCTAGTGGTTAGGGAAGGTATGTGCATCACTCAGCCCGAATGAGATACATTTCAATGCATAGAGGGGAGAGAAAGCTAGTGCATGTGTAATTATATTATAATGCTGTTCAGTGAGCAGCACCCTGTCATTGCATTTCTCTCCCAGCAGGGGACGGGAGCGAGCGAGCTGCGAGGTCATGCTGCAGTGCTGGAGACATGTCCCCCGGACGGGGACACAGTGGATCTCTAGAGCTGGGGGACACCGGGGGTTCCTGGACACAGCGCGGACCTCTCACATGATGAAGGGTAAGAGCAGTTGAGTCCGTCTCTTCAGCGGTGCAGCAGGGTTTGAGTGAAGGTGGAGGAGAGGGTATCAAAGAGGATGTCAGGACTTAGAAACCAGGAGAGCAGTCTGGTCTAAAAACCTCTCATTTCTTAAAATAAAATAATTGTGTACTGACTTCTCTCTGATTTCCCAAATCGTGAATGGTTTATTTTAATTGTATCATTTTGTATTTTTGCATGTGCACGTCTTTTTTTTTTTTTTTTTTTTTTTTTTTTAACATCACTCACTTTCTGTTTTTCAGGCATGGAGAGGCTCTTCGGTTCAAGCAGAGTCTATCGGGCACAACCTGTGAAACATGAAGCGAGGACGGGCAGCAGGTGAGATTGACAGCGGCTGGGGTGTTTTGTGTCTCTGTGATGCCAGGAGTGTTAGTCGTGTTGGTCTTCTCGGAAGAGTCTGTGTAGCCTCGAGTGCTTGTAATAAAAGTGGTATTGAGCTGCATTGAGTTGGGTGGTGTGATTGACAGTGTCTTCTTGTTGTTCACAGCTGGCTGAGGTACAGTGGGAGGCTGTGGGAGAAGTGCTTTCCAGTGTGTGCGTCTCAGAACAGGCACCTCGCTTCCAGCTCCCCTTCAGGTGAGGGACTGGTTAGGGTTACATTATTATCAGAGGAAATATCAAGTCTTCAATCAAATTGCTTTTATATTGCTCCGTTATTGGCATCTCGGAGTGCTTCACTGGTGTGGTAGTGAAAACTGCATCCTTAACTCACTTTCTTAAGACTTTACACTGTGTTTGTAGCCCAGACTAGGGAAACACTATCAGGATTAATGTAGAGTTGAAGGGGGGCACTGTTTAAAACATTGAAACAGCCCTGGTACCTTATTGCACACATGTATTTGTTGTTGGTTCTTTTTTCAGACCCCGTGGAGATTCACAAACGGAAGCTGGCCCTGTGGTTCAGCCACCTCCCGAACGAGGAGAAGCAGTTTGGGGGTCTCTTCTCCCCAGACACCATGCACGTGGAGCCGCTGATCCTGGAGGGACCCCCGGGGGAGAATGTCAACCCCCTGACTGGGAGGGAGACCCCCGGCTCGGTACATCGCTCCCTCACAGTGGGGGAGCTGTTCGACCCAGACCCGGGGTGGGATCCTGAACAGGGCCAGAACGTGGTTCTGTACGGCGCGGTGGGGACGGGCAAGAGCACAGTGGTCCGGAAGCTGGTTCTGGACTGGTGCTCGGGGACGACTCTGGCCCAGTTTGAGCTGGTGGTCCCTCTCTCGTGCGAGGACCTTTCTCTGCAGAGCCGGCCCACCTCCCTACAGGCCCTGGTGGGGAGGATGTACCGGCACCTCCGCCACTCGGATCACCTGAGAGGGGACGGCCGGGACGTGCTCTTCATCTTCAACGGCATGGAGAAGATGAGGCTAAACTTCAGCATCGCTGCAACAGAGCTCTGCAGCAACCCGGAGGAGCCCCTGCACCCGGGAGCCATCGCCGTCAACTTGCTGAGGAAGTACCTGCTCCCCGAGGTCTGTCTGTCCCCATGCCTGGTCATGTAGTCTATACCAGTGGAGCACAACTTTAGCCCTCCTAGATCCATTCCAGTCTGGCTTTTTGATCCTGAATTAGTTCTCTGACCCTCGACAGGTTCAGTTAACTCATTTCAGACCTGCCTGGAATAAATACATGGATTTTAATGGATCTTGAGGGTCAGAGTTGTGCACAGCTGGTTTTAATAACTTGAAAGCGCTAGGTACGGTTGAATAAAAAGAGCCACAACCTGCAACCCTTCTTTTTTATTTATTTGAATGCTTACCGTGTAGTTTAAAATGTTTTATTTAATGTGTATTTGTTAAGGCAAGCATCCTGGTCACCACCCGCCCCTCGGCCCTGGACAAGATCCCCAGCAAGTACGTGGACCGCTACACCGAGATCTGCGGCTTCACCAACATCGAGCAGCAGAGGGCATACTTCACCAGCCGGCTCCTGCAGCAGGCAGAGGGCCAGTCGGGCCGCGACTCTCAGGAGCTCCTGGAGATGCTGTACCTCAACCTGCAGCGCGAGAGCCAGATCGCAGCTGCCTGCTTCCTGCCGTCCTACTGCTGGCTGACCTGCGCCACCCTGCACTTTCTGCACTTCACAGACGTCAGGGCACCCATCCGCACTCTCACGGGCATCTACACCAGCTTCCTGCGGCTCAACTTCGGGGGGGAGATCCTGGAGGCGGCCGGGGGACCGAACCAGCAGGGCATCTCCCTCATGCACTACGTGGCCAAGACTGTGGGCAAGCTGGCCTACGAGGGGATCACTTGCAAGAGGACCTCCTTCACTAAAGAGGAGGTGATGGAGAAGATCGGCGAGGAGGATGACAGCGATGAGGAGCTGAGGCAGCTGGCCGTCTTCCGCACCGACGTTCTGGGCTTCTTCTTGGCCCGCTGCGTGCAGAGCTCTCCCGCAGGCGGGATGGGGGAGATCCGCTATGTGTTCACCGTGCCCGCCATGCAGGAGTACCTGGCCGCACTCTACGTGGTGCTGGGGGAGAAGAAGACAGTCCTGGAGAAGCTGGGCAAGGGCGCCTCGGAGGTCATCGGGCAGGCTAGTGACGACCTGACCACGCTGCTCAACGTGCTCTCCAAGTTCCTCCCGCTGCGGGTCTTCGCCTTCTTCAACCTGCTCAAGATGTTCCCCAGGCTGTACAGCAGGATCAGCGGCCACAGCAATGGCAAGATCGGCAAGACCATGGCCAGCGAGATGTTCAAGACGGAGGACCAGTTCAACGAGGACGTGCTGGACCAGGTGGAGCAGAGCGTGCTGGGGGTGCAGGGCCCCGCCCCCCTGGAGAGGCAGGAGCAGGAGTCCTTCGAGCTGTTCCCTATCTTCATGGGAGGGCTGCTGTCACACGGCAACAGGGTGCTGCTGGACCAGCTGGGCATCTCCATCAGGACCACAGCCGTGGTGCAGATCACCCGCACGCTCAAGAGGCACCTGCTGCGGAACAGCCAGAAGCAGATGCCCCCAGAGGAGCTGGTGGACTTCCTGTTCTTCCTCTACGAGTTCCAGAACCAGCGCTTCACAGCGGAGGTGCTGGGCTCCCTCTCCGCCCTCAACCTCTCCAGGGTCCGCATGACCCCCCTCAAGTGCTTCGTGCTGGCCGCTGTGCTCGCCTGCACCCCCCCCAGGCACGTGCTGGAATCGCTGGACCTGTCCTCCTGTAGCCTGACCTGTGAGTCGCTGGACACGCTGCGGCCAGTCCTGCTCCGCTGCAAGACTGTGAAGTGAGTCTCACTCCCTCTCGGGCTGGATTCTCCGAGCCAAATGTGCCAGTGTTTCCCTTATAAAAGTTTCCCATAGTAAAAGCAGAGCAAAATGTAATAAAGCACAGCGAAAGCATGATAAGGCATGGGTAAGCATTGAAGCACAGAGAGGTGTGGTAGAGCATATTAAGAAGGTAAACTATGGTAAATGCATTGTACAACCATGGGAAAAGCTGTGCAAATTTGATGTGGTAAACTTTTAGAAGGGGTTTCCTTTTGCCTTTCCAAACTAAAATCACGCTTGTGACAGTTAGGAGCTTTGAGAGTCCAGCCTTCCAACCACCCAAAACACAACTTTAAACTCAAGCACAGAAAGTACTCCTGTTACTGAGTTAAGGTATGTTGTATGAGCAACAAAGAGAGAAACCAAAAATATATATATAACACAGATTAACAAAATATATCCGGGTCTGACATCTAGTGAAAGCAACATTTTCAGCCAAAGCATAAGTGTTTTGCAAGAATGGAAGTAACACTCTCATTGCATAGCGGTTTGATCCATTCCTGGTTTTACTATGAGTTTAATAAGACACGCCCAAGCTTGTTACCTATAGACACTGTGGCTAATCAAGCTTGTATTAAAACCTGGAATGGATGCAACTGCTATGCAATAGGAGTCTTATTTCCATCCCTGATTTTGTAGCCTAATATATTATCCACAGTATTTTAAAAGCCAAATGCAGTTCTACATGATCTTATTCTATTGTTGATCAGCCTGTATCTGAGGATTCCTGGGGCTGGTAAGCGCACGAGAGTGAGTCTGTGTGTATTTGCTTGGTACTGCACGCAGACCGCGGTACAGCACCACTAAGTGCACGTGTGTGTTGTCTGTGTTCCCTCTCTCAAGTTTGCAGTGTAACAACCTGGGTCCCGAGGCCTGCGATCACCTGAGGAGCCTGCTGATCGATAGCGCGTGTGCAGTTCAGTCTTTACAGTAAGACCACCCTCCCTTGCTCCTGGTGTTTTCCATTGACTCATAGAAAAAGCAGCCACTGGTTACCTGCACGGGGAAAGAAGTGAGCCAAGCTTCTTGGAGCTCTCTTTAAAGTCCTCAGGAACCAGCCTCTGCTTTTCCAATGACTCCAGTGTGTTTTCAATGCAGTCTTTATGCAACCCCTTGAAAGGGAATGGAAGTGCAAGTATGTTAAAGGAACGATCTGTAAATGTTGTTCATTAACAACTAAATACCCTTAAAACAGTTACAAGCAGGTTTACCGTGATGTCTTCTAGTCCAGTCGTTGAACTTTCTTTTCCTGTTTCAAAGCGCACTGTAATGTGTTTATAATGTGGGGTCTATAAGGCTGCGGCAGTGTGGTTAGGTGTGATACTCTGCAGTTGCCCTGATTACCCCCTCTCTCCCTGCAGTCTGTGTGATAACCCGCTGTCTGAGTCGAGTGCCCGCAGCCTGGCCGAGGCCCTGTTGGAGAGTCGCTCTCTGAGGCACCTCTCCCTGATGAACACGGACCTGGGGGATGGGGGTGCTAGAGAGCTGGCCTCGGGGCTGGGGGGCAACCAGGGGCTGGAGGAGATCAACATGGCGTACAACTCCATCGGGGACAACGCGGCACTGCAACTGCTCGACGCCTGCAGGGCAAACCCCACTCTGAACACCATACAGTGAGTATCTCACACACACACACCCCTCCTGAACACCATACAGTGAGTATCTCAGACACACACACCCCCCCCTCCTGAACACCATACAGTGAGTATCTCAGACACACACACCCCCCCTGAACACCATACAGTGAGTATCTCAGACACACACACCCCCTCTGAACACCATACAGTGAGTATCTCAGACACACACACCCCCCCTGAACACCATACAGTGAGTATCTCAGACACACACACACCCCCTGAACACCATACAGTGAGTATCTCAGACACACACACCCCCCCTGAACACCTTACAGTGAGTATCTCAGACACACACACACCCCCTGAACACCATACAGTGAGTATCTCAGACACACACACACCCCCTGAACACCATACAGTGAGTATCTCAGACACACACACACCCCCTGAACACCATACAGTGAGTATCTCAGACACACACACCCCCCCCTCCTGAACACCATACAGTGAGTATCTCAGACACACACACCCCCCCTGAACACCATACAGTGAGTATCTCAGACACACACACCACAACAAAAGAAATGCCTCCATTCAAATGTATTCTAAGTGAAAACCCTGCGGTGTGCTGTGTGATTTAGAATGATAAGCCCAGTTTAAACACAGAGGGAGAATGGTCTGTGTTGGTGACTGTCCCTCTCTCCGCTGTGTTCACCCAGCCTGTACCTGAACGAGCTGAGCGAGAGCGGGAAGCATTCCCTGCACAGTCGCGGGCTCGGGCAGGGCGAGAGCGGCAGGGTGAAGGTGCTGGCCTCCATCACGCAGGGGGACGAGCTCTCCGAGGACTGGGAGCTGATCCTCAACAACATCCGCAGCCACGCCACCTCCTGGAACCGCCAGCGCGTCCGAGAAAACCTGCAGCGCTTCCTGCAGGAGCTGAAGGGGGCCAGGCAGCAGAACCGCAGCGTGGGGAAGAAACTGAGCTTCTGGAGGGTCCAGAGACAGGTGGCAGAGGAGATCAGGAATCTGGAGAAAGGGACCAGCAGCTAGCAACACATTGAAGACTCCAGGGATCAAGTCTAGTGACTTGTAGCTGTTTCACAGGCCCCAGTTAGCACCACTGTATGCTCAGGTAAAGCAGTCTAGGATTTGCACTGATTGGGTCTGTGAACACGTTCTTCTAGTGTGAGCAATAAACATTAGGGTATGAAAAGGAAGCCTTGTAAATATATATATAGCTGTACGTGCAAGAAGCCATGCAAATGAAATATTCAGTGAAATGACCACCCTTGTATGTGATGATCAAAGCTCAGGTGAGCATGGGACTTCACTGAGAAGTGTTACCAAGCATGTTATAATGAAGGGAAGGCTGCTGCACAATTGCTTTTATAAGGGTCAGGGCAGTTTGCATTATGTTTATTTTATGTTTGTGTATTGATGGTTTGGGTTTTTATGAGGTACAGCAATGTGTTTCATGAGTATAATGATGATAAAAAATAACACGTGTTTGTAAATATAGGCAAAAGACCTAATTAACATTGCAAGGTGTGGTAAGGGAACTGGGGGATGTTTAAGTGTATGTGGGTGTCATGTAGTATTACATCCAGCAGGTGTCACACCTGAGCTACCAATGTGGCTATGTAGGATCATTGTAAACCTGGACTGGATCAGACTGCAGTGTAACAGGACTCTTATTTCCAGTCCTGGTGTGTGTCAGAGAGGTACTAAACAAGCAATAGTCTCTGTTGGTCTTTCAGAGATTATGACTGAATATTCACCTCTCTCTAGTATTTTGAATAACAGAGGTTGACTGAGCTATAATAATGATCTCCAACACAGGGCAATGCTGTAAGCCTCCTATTGCGTAGCACTTTGATCTAATCTTAATTACACCTGCGCTTGTCATTCATTTAAATGTGTTCTAATGTGTGCACTGTGTGCTAATGAAGCTCGTTGTAAAACCTGGAATGGATTTCTGTTTATCTGGGCAATGGGAGGCTTGTCCCTGCATTTGTGAGCAATATGGACAACGTTTTGGGGCGCATGGTAATTAAATAAAATACAACCTGTCTGTGACTGTAGATTTCAAAGAGCTTTGTTTCCCAGTCCATTCACAGTGCTACCCTTTTCCAAGGGCGCTGCATTGCTATAGTACAATGACTGCCAGAAGGTAATGCTGTCTGATCTGTGGTGTGCTGTGCAGGAGTCTCAGATTGAGCTGGGAGGTTGTGTGAATGCTGATTGGTTTGTTTTAATGCCATGTGCTGTAGATGAGACTGAAATGAAATAAACAGACTTGTCCTGGTTAAACGCATACAATATTTGTGCAAGCACTTCTGAAGACAAGGGACAAACCCACCCATGAATCTGATGCAGCACCCCAAAGAAATGCATTTACCCTGGAATCCCAGTGGAAGGGGGGGGGGCAGAAAGTGCTACCCCGCAGGTTCATCTGGGATTCCCACCAGCAGAAGGAGCCGCTCGGCTGTGCGGTTTCATTTTCTAGTAACTTGTTCGTGATGCTGTTTTGTATTTTTTTGAGAATCGCGTTTGTTCTTGTTTGTTTTTTTTGCATGATATTTGACCTGCTCTTGGTTAATGATTTGCCTACTTCCTGATCAATTAAGTAATTTATAATTTTCAAAACAATTCTGCTTCTGCAATCTGAAGGATTCACAATGCCCCCCGGAGCTTACACAGCAAGCTGACATCTCTGTTTAGGGCTCGAGAGTGCTCAAGTCTATGTAAACCTGTCCAGGTAGTTCTGTTGATCTGAACCTCATCCGCACACAGCCAGCTGAAAAACAAAGAGGTCTGCAGAAGGAAGCCAGCTGTCTCCAGAGCTGTCAGTGCGATTAAACATTAAACTGGTGCTTTCCTGCAGGCAGCACTGCAGATAAAGAGATCTTTATATCCCTAGCTGGTGCACCTTGAACCTCTCCTCCCTCTTGCCTCAGCAAAACTCACGGCTCTCAGCACGACGTCAAACATGAAGCACAAAACAGGTGAGTCCTTGCTTCGCTCTCGTACAGAGGGTTGTTTTTTAGTCTATTTTATTTTTGTGAATTTCAGTGCTAATGGGGGTACCCTGCCACTCCTTGCAGGTGTCAAGCATAGACAGGTGTTATGTTATGCTGTGAATGAGCTCCCACACCTCTTATCAAAGTGTACCATGTTCAGTTTGTACAGATGTTTTCCCCATGGTTTAATACTAGTTTATCATGCTTTACCGTACCTCTCTGTGTTTTACAATGCTTGCCTCTGCTTTACCATGCTTCCACTGTGCTTTGTTACACTTTGCTGTGCAGTTCCACGTTTTTTATAAGCGTCAAATCCGCTCAAGTGGTTTTGTCCTTCAGTAAAGCCGATGGAAGGGACCACAGCTCTCTCTGCTACGTGGTTACTCCTCTGTCTTCAGCTTCATACGCAGCATAAACAAACACAGGGGCACTTATGTTACATACAAGATGTATTAGTTTCGGTTTCAGGTGACAACGCAGCGCTCTTCTTTTGGTGTTTGGTGTTCAGGTTTAAGAAGTTTGTAGTGATTTTGATGTCGTTCGCAGTGCAGGCTGTTTTTTATTATTTTTTTTCAGTGTCAGTTTCAGTGTTTGTTTGGCAGCCTCTGCATTAACCTTGTGAAGTCACAGAGATTATGCTTTGCCATGACTGTTTCTAAATAATTGCACACAACTCTGACACAGCCGAAAACTTCAATAATTGAGTAGAGCTGAAAGGACTAAGAGAGCGAGCGAAAGTATGTATTTACTGAGCTACTCAAACCCACTGCCTTCCACACTGCAGCCCAGCGCTCTCACCACTGAGCTACTCAAACCCACTGTCTTCCACACTGCAGCCCAGCACTCTAACCACTGAGCTACTCAAACCCACTGCCTTCCACACTGCAGCCCAGCACTCTAACCACTGAGCTACTCAAACCCACTGCCTTCCACACTGCAGCCCAGCGCTCTCACCACTGAGCTACTCAAACCCACTGCCTTCCACACTGCTGCTCAGCGCTCTAACCACTGAGCTACTCAAACCCACTGCCTTCCACACTGCAGCCCAGCACTCCAACACACTGAGCTACTCAAACCCACTGCCTCCCACACTGCAGCCATGCAATCTCTTGAACTGCAGCATCGTACGTCACACAGTAACTAACAGAACAGACTTTGAATCTGGTTTTCTCATTAGCGAGAGAGGAGAGTGTCAGATTATTTTAATAACTCCTTGTAGTTAATGCATTCCAGCTGTATACTACAAGACCGTGGTATACAGGAACATATCATTCACTGCTGATACAGGAACATATCATTCACTGCTGTTGAGTCCAAAGTATATGTACTCAGAGCTGTAACCCTAGTGCAGAAACGAAATGCATGCTTCGTAACATATTTCACTCATTTGCTTGGTAACATTACCAGTTTCAGTACCTGACGTGACAAATTGGTTTGGACTTTAAAGATGGGATGTTTCGCTGCAGTGTGTCAGTGACACATGAACTGAGCTGTTTCCAAACTCTCTCTTTGCGTTTCCAGGCTTCGAGGACGGCATGGAGCTAACACAGTAAGTAATGTAAGGTCTGTCTCATCGAATCAGTCACAGCTCCCAGAATAGCATGCTGAAACTATACATATTTTAGCACATGGGAGGAGCAGCTTAGACGTCACTGGGAGGAAGTCTTATTTTTAGAACTTGCACAACCTCAGCAAAAAAACCTGGACCTTTAACTGGGGAGACCTTGAAAAAAATCTTGTCCCCATTGCTTCAGTCTGATCAGGGCCAGGTCCTAGCAATCTCAGAACCCATTGCTTCAGTCTGATCAGGGCCAGATCCTAGCACTCTCAGAACCCATTGCTTCAGTCTGATCAGGGCCAGATCCTAGGAATCTCAGTCTCCATTGCTTCAGTCTGATAAGGACCAGGTCCTAGCAATCTCAGAACCCATTGCTTCAGTCTGATCAGGGCCAGGTCCTAGCAATCTCAGAACCCATTGCTTCAGTCTGATCAGGGCCAGGTCCTAGCAATCTCAGAACCCATTGCTTCAGTCTGATAAGGGCCAGGTCCTAGCAATCTCAGAACCCATTGCTTCAGTCTGATCAGGGCCAGGTCCGAGCAATCTCAGAACCCATTGCTTCAGTCTGATCAGGGCCAGGTCCTAGCAATCTCAGAACCCATTGCTTCAGTCTGATCAGGGCCAGGTCCGAGCACTCTCAGAACCCATTGCTTCAGTCTGATCAGGGCCAGGTCCGAGCAATCTCAGAACCCATTGCTTCAGTCTGATAAGGACCAGGTCCTAGCAATCTCAGAACCCATTGCTTCAGTCTGATAAGGGCCAGGTCCTAGCAATCTCAGAACCCATTGCTTCAGTCTGATCAGGGCCAGGTCCTAGCAATCTCAGAACCCATTGCTTCAGTCTGATCAGGGCCAGGTCCTAGCAATCTCAGAACCCATTGCTTCAGTCTGATCAGGGCCAGGTCCTAGCAATCTCAGGGATGGAATGTGCTTATTAAGCAAGGCACGCAATGTCCCGGTAGAGTTCATATACACATTTACAGTCTCAACTTTATGCCTGCAGTCTCATTTCTGAAGAGGCCCTGTCTGAGCCCAAGCCAGTCTGGAGATAAACAATATTTGCATATTTTAACTAAGGATCACGTTTCAGTCACTGTCTGGTGCAGAAAAGACAGTGATGATGATGATGATGATACATTTTTAATGACATTTTTTAATTTGTTACTGGTGAACCTTTAAAAGAACCACTTGGAATAATCTGGATGAATTATGAGCAATATTTATTTTGATCCCCCTATATATCTCACTGAAAGCAGTGAACTAGTAGTGAATACAGAAAAGTACAGAAAATGTGCTATAGATATACCTAACCGTGAATTCACTGAGTTGGTCAATTACTGAATTGCTAAACAACACATCAATCAATTATTAACATTGGTATCTAGTAAGGGCTGGGGAGAGCTTTGATCAAATACCTTTTACTTTGGAGGAATTAAGACAATTTAAGTATCTAAAAATATATTTTATTTATGTATTTATTTTTTACAGAAAGTTTACCTTCAACCCCAAGGTGGGTATTGACAACCCAGCCCTGGTAACAACGGATGATACAGGTAAATAAGAGACTTTTACTGGGCACTAATAAACGAGGGTTTACAGCCGCCCGTTTCCATGGAGATCCTCTCGTCTCCCGGCAACACGTGCTTCCCTCCTCGTCTTGGGATTGTTTGAACTGGTTTTAATAACGTTTGAGGGAGGGGGAGGGGTTGCGTGGTCCGAAGACCACGCAGTACATTTTAACAAAATAAAAAGTATTATTCCATAATGAATCCTCAGGTTATTCTCTTCCTAATTTCCATTCTGAAATCTCCTCGCTCTCTCTCTCTCTGCAGAGATGGTCTGCCGCCCTGTCCCCCGGCTCTGTCGGCTGTGCCGCTCGGAGGGCGAGAGTTTCGGGTTCTACCTGCGCATGGAGCTGGGCTGCGCGGGCCACGTGATCAGGCAGGTGGAGCCGTGGAGCGTGGCGGAGCGCAGCGGGCTGAGGGATGGGGACAGGCTTCTGGAGATCAACGGGGACTTCGTGGATCACATGGAGCACAGCAAGGTGAGAGAGGAGCCGAGCGAGGCTGGAGCTGCCCCTGCACAGCGGGGCTGTTCAGAAAAGCACGGCCAGGTCTGGTGACACGGTCAACCACCTTGAAGCTCTGAAGGTTCACCCGGAATTTAAGCAATCGGCAGCAGCATCTTTGGAGTTGGTGAGATGAGCTGTCTTGCAGGTCTTTACAGTGGACAGTGTATCTCTCAGATTGTGCTGGAGGTACAGGAGAGCAGACCCTGGCTTTGTGCCTGTCTGTCTGTGCGGCTCTCAGATTATTTAGAAGATACAGGAGAGCAATCCCTGTGATAATCTTGACTGTCTGTCTTTCTCAGGTAGTGGAGCAGTCCGTGTGATAATGGGTTTCTCTGTCTCTCTCTCTCTCAGATCGTGCAGAAGATCCATGCGAGCGGGAGGCAGGTGTCGTTCCTGGTCCTGGAGGGCAGTGATTTCGAGCGGGCGCGGTGGCAGGGGGTGGACCTGCGGGCTCTGGCCCGGGAGCACAGCGGGGGGGAGCAGTGCGCCAGGCCCCGGCTCTGCCACGTCACGCGAGACCACCAGGACGGGCTGGGCTTCACGGTCGCCGCAGTCGAGGGTACGAGAGAGGAAGGAGACTCCTGTACACGTCTGTGTGGATTGTGATCCTAAGTGTTTGCTTTGAACAAACCACAATGGCTATGTTCTCACCTTCTAACAATGGAACGTTCTTTTTCTAGAATCTTGATACCATCATGCCAGTCATCGTACTGAAGTTTTTTAGATTTTGGAAGTGCGGTTTCCAAGCATGTGGTAGGAAGGGGGGTAGGCCAGTGTCCTCTTACTGAGACAGAAATACACTTCCTTATCTTCTGTAATCCCACTGCAATGCTTTAAGTAATGCTTCTGGCACTACACAGCAAAACAAATAACGCAAAAGTTCATTGTCAGTTCCACTGTATAGCAGTACCGGATCGTTTGTTCTCAGCAGCCCCTTTTGCTTTCCTGAAGGCCACCAGGATAGACAAGGGCCAGCTGAGCTGACTCTGGGGCTCAGCTCACACTGTTAACCCTTTCCTGGCAGGCTCGAAGGGCAGGTTCTCCCTCACTGTGACGAGTGGGGGCCCGGCGGAGAAGGCAGGGGTGCGGACGGGAGACAGGCTGATCTGGATCAACGGGGACCACGTGGCAGACCTGACCCACTGTGCTCTCAACAAGATGGTAAACGAGCACCCTATCACTGCCCAGTCTGTGTAAGAGATAGCAGCTAACCCCAGTGCAGTACCCATCACTGCCCAGTCTGTGTAAGAGATAGCAGCTAACCCCAGTGCAGTACCCATCACTGCCCAGTCTGTGTAAGAGATAGCAGCTAACCCCAGTGCAGTACCCATCACTGCCCAGTCTGTGTAAGAGATAGCAGCTAACCCCAGTGCAGTACCCATCACTGCCCAGTCTGTGTAAGAGATAGCAGCTAACCCCAGTGCAGTGAACCCAAGGCATATCACTCGATTGCTCTTGCAGCACCCAGACCGTTGCTGTTTTTCGAATCTCTGTCCTCAGGTGAAGAAGTGTGGGGACGGCGTCACGCTCTTGGTGCTCGACAGCGAGAGCGAGGAGCATTACAGGAAGCGCGGGATTGTGGTCGTGCCGGCCATGGCAGGGGAACACAACCTGCCCCACCGGCCCCGCAAGCTGTACCTGGTGAAGGGGCCCTCGGGGTACGGCTTCCGACTGGGCCAGGAGAGGCTGCCATTAAGGCGGATAGGTGAGAACGAACCTGGAGGGACTGGGGAGGGGAAGATCATCGTGAAACAGCATCCACGTCATCTTGGTGTTACTGAAGAGGCTGCAGGTTTACAAACACAGCATTCCTTTCTCTAGTTTCCTGCTTCGCTCTACCTGTTCTTCCAATATCTTCTTTTCACCGTAATTGCGGTTCAGCATTTTGATTGGTTCATCTGTCCTACCTGCTTGGCACAGGTTCATAGGAGCGAGAACAGGTTTATGACTATGCATGAGCATCCGCGTATGATCACAGCGTAGCTGTATAAATACATTGAAATGAAATTGAATATGCTGTAGAAAAACTCAATGTTAATTTTGTGCCATGTATATGTGTGTTTCCACCTTCTCCCCAGCTCACTTCATGCGCGAGGTGGACCCGGACAGTCCCGCGGAGGGGGCAGGGATGCAGGACGGAGACCGTCTCCTGGCGGTGAACGGGGACCCCGTGGAGGGGCTGGAGCACGAGGACATCGTGACCCGGGTTCGAAAGAGCGGCCGACAGGTCACGCTCACCGCCATCGACAGCCAGGGCAGCGAGTTCTACTCGCAGGTTAGGGGACACATGGCATTCTGGGCTTCCTGTTCACTGCAAATTGTACCTGTCGCTCACGTCAGTGGCTGGGGACTTAAGTCTTACTGCATCCGTTCATCGGGCATTGAGAATTGATTTTGTATTCAAATGTTCTTAATGCATACAGTTAACCTTACTGAAGGTAAAACAATTCTAAGGTTTAGCTTCTACCTAGCCTAGCCCCTCAGTGGCATTCTTTTGCTTTGCACAGAGTTGATGATTTGCAGGTCAATCCACAGCTTCCAGAACCCTGATACCAAAAGGCATCGAGCGAAGATGTTTTCAGCAACTAACCAAACCGCACTTTGATCTGATGTTGCCGTTTTGTATTCACCAGCTGGGCCTGACTCCGCTGCTCTTCTCTGAGGACAGTGACCCCGTCACACCCCTGCAGGAGGAGACCCCAGCTCTCACAGCGCCCCCTGTGGAGAACCTCCAGGAACCGCAGGCTCCACTGGCCAAGCCGCGGCTGTGCCACCTGGAGAAGGGCATCGCCGGCTTCGGATTCAACCTCCGCTCGATCCTGGACGAACCCAGCATCTTCATAGGACAGGTACTGGAGTGCAGCCCCTCTCACTGAGCTGCAGGGTAGCTCTTTTTCCACTGCGGTAGCGCGGGTTCCAGGAAAGGTTTACATGACAAATCAATTGCATTTGCTAGTTTTGCAACATTTCTTTGCCTTTGATTGGCACTCAATTGTAAAGGTGAGGGAAGGGCAGCATTTCTTCAACTCAATGCATTAATAAATAGGTGTTTTTTAAAATGTATTTAATACCTACCGTCAAATACTTCTAAAGGCAATTACTTTGAAAAAACAAGGAGCAGCACAGCCCTACCCTTGATAGTGTTGAGTGATAGAAATTACAGACTGTGTATTGTACATGTCAAACACATATTCAAATCATTCTAAAAACAGCCCGAGGCATCAAAACAGATGTATGCTTCTTTCAGAAATAATGTTGCAACTTTAGCAAGTGAAGCAAATTTCAAAGAAAGGCAGAGAGGAGGTTTGAGGGCTCTTGTATTGCATTCAAACTGCAATGCGTTACCAATCCCGTGTCCTTGTGCTTTACCCATCTCTACCTCCAGGTGGCTCAGGGCAGCCCAGCGGAGAGGGCAGAGCTCCGAGAGGGGGATGTGGTGGTGGAGGTGAATGGGGTGAATGTGGAGTCGGAGTACATCGAAGACGTGGTGGGGAGAATGAAGGAGGGAGGGAGTCAGCTCACTGTGCTGGTGCTGGGCCCCGTCGAGTACCAGCAGTACAAACAAAGTGGAACCCCGATCACTGCGGACCTCGCTGTCGGCAAACAGGTGAGCCACACCCGGCACTGAGCTGAGATCTGTCCTGCTACTGCAATCTGAAATGACACCTTTGTACGCAGCAAGTTTAAACAGATAGACAAATATATTAAATAAAATCGAATGTTTCTTCTGCAGGCAGAAAAACCTGAACCCTCCAGCAAGTCATTCCTGTGATAATCCATCATTAATGTGGCAGGAAACAAACAGGGACCTGCTGTAGAACAATGTGATGTCTTGACACCAACGAGAAACACTGCAGACCCAAACTGCAAACCAATCTCTGCAATAAAGAAAGAAGCTGATCTGGATCTCCCAGACCCTGACTGTGAACATTACTCCACTGATTATTAATCAAACCTTCATCGTCCGTCACACCTGCCCCTGGATAGCAGCTCTATAAAGCAGAACACACGGGCCTTTGCAACTCTGCCGAGCCTAATGCTACCCACACAATGCATACTGCCTTTTTACTGGTCTCATCTCACTCCTTGTACGCAGGATTCGAACCTGTGCTGTCTTACAGTATTTCACAGATTGTAGCTGCAATGTGTTTATGTTCCAGCAGGTGGCTAGGGCTAATGCGGGATGCATGCGTAATTAGTGTACTGTCCTGCAAATGGCTGGAACCAATGTTGAAAGAGACTGTCCAGCAAAATGACTAGAATTAAAGAATGATTTTGTATTTGTTTATTTCAATGAGAAACATATATTGTGTGTAGAGCAGCTGTATATTTTACACTAGTAATGACACCGCTTCTAAACGTTTACTGTAAAACACGCCTATTGGGTCCTGTGCTGAGCAGGGCTGAGCCCAGCTGCGAGTTCATAAATGTTCTGTAGAAAACAATCTGTCACTCTGTCGCCCTCTCCTGAATCTGAGTGGTACTGCACCCTCTTCATCTTCCTGTGAAGCTGGCAAAAATGTGTTCAGCGCGTTGATTTCAGATAAGATTCATCACCTACTTTTAAACAATGCAATGTCTATAATATCGTCTGTAATACTGAAAATGTGCAATATTTTTGTTTGTTTTATGATTGTGTCTTGCATAATTTGAAATGTAAATGTATGTAAGCTGTGTAACATTGCTCCACATCGGTGTATGAAGAACGCATAACATTATTCCAGATTGTATTGTGTCGTTGTTATTTAATCTTGAAAAACAGGTCTTTAAATAAATACAATTAATGCATTTGAAACGTGATCTCCATTGTATGCGTTTGTGTGACAGGGACTATGCACCAACACTATAGGGTCACCACATGACTCCGTGAACACTGAAACAGTTTGGGGCGTTTCAATGCGCATCGCAATGCATTCTGGTACGCTTTACCTGTCTCCGGTACCTTTCACAACAGGGCTACACTTCCCAGAATGCACTGGTAAGCGTATGATTAGGTAGATCTCATCTGTAATGGTCTTACTATCAATGCTGGAGCTGCTTGAAACGTGCTCCAAAGTGTCTTTCTTTCCATGTTTTAAGTCGGCTGATTATTATAGGTCGACGCCCTTGTCCCTGCCCCTTTAAGACTGTCCCTGCCTCTTTTGCGTTCAGCCCTGTCCGTCCCTGCGTGATGACGTTTTGCTCGTTTGTTTGAGTCGTGAAGTGAGAGGACGTGTCTCCGACACGAAAGAGACGGTTTTGAAATAAAAAGACACTCGGGTAAGACGACGATGCCTGTATTGGAAGAATACTAATGCGTGAGTTATTAGGCTGGGTTTGAAATCTGTCCCCTTGATACTAGGTAGTGTGAGTTAACTCGGTGTCCCAGTATAATTAATGCAGTGTTTGTGTCCTGACTGGATGTCTTCTATACGCAGAATATTCAGGACAGATATTAATATGTTGTGGTTATTCTATTGGCAATAACATGATTGAGTCTTAAATATATATATATGCTTTTAATCGTCTTTAATGTAGGTGTCGTTTAGTGTAGAGAGCTATGATTGTCAATGCGTTTTAATTATCATTCACACCACGATCGATAACATTTATTCCACGATCGTTGACATTGTTAATAATGTAAGAGGCGCTTTATCTTACAGTGTTATCGATTACAGTTTGATTCTCTGTAATCGTCTTGTTTAATTCAATAAAAACTAACGTGATGACACAGAATATTGGCCCGGTGCGTTCCCATGGTAATTCTGTAACATTCAGGGGTCACCTGCTTTATATAAATTAATTAAACACATACGCATGACAACAGTAGGCTTCTGTTGGAGGATTTAATACTACTTATTAAATGGAGCTTTCTTTCCGAGCAAAGGTGTACGCTGGGACAGACGATACAGTAGTCTTGTTGTGTTGCAGTCAGTTTGTGCATACCAGGCTACATAGACAGCACGCTTATCATGCTGTCAGATACAGTACTTTATATCCATTATAGGTGATGCAACAAAACACGGTAGTAACCCCTCACAATGGTTATACTGAATAAAATGTAGTTTTTATCAGATGCTTTATTTAATCATTTGAACCCGTCCTGAGTTTGAGAAGTATCCTCAATTAGGAATAATATTTCATTGTTAAGCTATGTATTCCTCTCCTATAGCTGCATGAAGATCTCCTTATAGAAACCCTACAGCCTCAAGTGTGAAGTGCGATCATTTCAGAGTAGATTTACTGAACCCCAGGACTGGGTGCAGCAGCAGCAGGTCTAGTGGAGTTTCTAACCCTGCTCAAACTCCTGGCTCCTGATCATTTTAATAATAGACTTCACTGAGTTCTGAACCCCAGGACTGGGTGCAGCAGCAGGTCTAGTGGAGTTTCTAACCCTGCTCAAACTCCTGGCTCCTGGTCATTTTAATAATAGACTTCACTGAGTTCTGAACCCCAGGACTGGGTGCAGCAGCAGGTCTAGTGGAGTTTCTAACCCTGCTCAAACTCCTGGCTCCTGATCATTTTAATAATAGACTTCACTGAGTTCTGAACCCCAGGACTGGGTGCAGCAGCAGGTCTAGTGGAGTTTCTAAGCCTTGCTGTTGCTGTGTGTCCCTGCCTGGCTCTATCTGATACTCAATTAGTGTTGATCTATGTGCTGCAGCAAGACCTGCTTTCTGTCTGGTTAACACGTGTGAGTGCACTGCAGTGGAGTAATGAACCCCAGTGTGGAAACATGTACTGCTGCCAAATACCAGTGTGCTGGTCTAGCTTTACACTTTGGGAGGCAGCTGGATTTGTAGTAGCTGGTCACACTTTGGGTTAGTTGTTAAGATGGCCGGGCTCTGAGTTACATTTCCCCAGCTGTACAGCACAACTAAGCATTGCCCAAACATCAGTGGTTTTAATAAACAGATGAAATGAATTATTCTGATCCACTAGAAGAATACAACACAGAAGATGAGAAGACACCTGAGCCCCACTCATTGCAGTGCACAGTCTATCCTCTCTCCTCTTAAGTCATACAGCTAGATTACAACCTTCTGCTCCAGGACCAGTTATTCAGGTTAAATAGGTGTTTGTATCAGACTGTTAAAGTCTGATGAGCTGCTCACAACTTTATGAAGTGATGAGCTCAAGCAGCGGTGAACCACAATTACTGTTTATTTCTGGTCTTGAAGACAAACCCTAAGGATCTGTTTGGGTTTGCAGCTTGATAAGAAAAGCTTCTGAGCAAGATCTAAAACCAAGCTTGAAACTGTTTGGCCACAAGTTGCTTTCTAATGAGGCTGGTAGCAGGTTGTTTTCTAAGCTGTGCGGTGCTTCCCAGGTGTAGCTGTGAAGGAATCCCCGCTCCCCCTCCTTGTCCTGTGCTGAGCAGACCCCAGGATCTGTATGCAGCTGCAGCCCCAGTGAGATGACAGATCAGGGGAATAATAATAACCAGAACCTGTCCCGGAACCCCTTCGCTGCACTCTTCAGCTCCGTCTCCGACGCCAAGGACTTCGCCTCTGTGCAGAAGCAGCCGCAGCCGCTCTCCTGTGAGTTTCTCTTATTATTGATAGTAGTATTATTATTATTATTATTATTATTATTATTATTATTATTACTCCTCTTAGTAGCAGCTGTGTTAGCAGTAGTTGGAGTAGAGTATAAAGTATTAAAGTTAGCAAACCTGCTGTCCCTGGCTCCAACCACTCATATCAGCATCAGTGGTGCTCTGGAAAAGCTTGATATCCCACAATCGTGAGAGATCGCATATTTATGGGTTGTAGAAAACTCCCATGGGGAAATGGGCTGCTGAACTGGACACTGACTCCTCTCTCCCCCCCTCTCCTCTCTCTCCCCTCTCCTCTCTCCCCTCTCTCTCCTCTATCCTCTCTCCCCTCTCTCCTCTCCCCTCTCCCCTCTCTCCTCTCCCCTCTCCCCTCCCCTCTCCTCTCTCCCCTCTCTCCCTCCTCTCCCTCTCCTCTATCCTCTCTCCCCTCTCCCCTCTCCCCTCTCCCCTCTCTCCTCTCCCCTCCCCTCTCCTCTCTCCGCTCTCCTCTCTCTCCTCTCCTCTCTCTCCTCTATCCTCTCTCCCCTCTCGCTCCTCTTTCCCCTCTCCCCTCTCCCCTCTCTCCTCTCCCCTCCCCTCTCCTCTCTCCCCTCTCTCCTCTTCCCTCTCCTCTCCCCTCTCCTGATTCCAGTGGATGACTCCAGAGGCAGTCAGGATGACTCTGATAACTCTGTGTCGGAGAGCGTCGATGAGAACGACGACTCCCTGGCGGAGATCAGTCGCTCGTTCCGCTCGCGGCAGGAGCTCTGTGAGCAGCTCAACATCAACCACATGATCCAGAGGATCTTCCTCCTCACCCTGGACAACAGTGAGTGCACACACCTGCAATCCATGCCAGACCAGGACTCCATTCCAATTCCAGTTACAGCAGAATTCAACTGGGATCCATCAGTTATATTGTAGAATGACAGTTACGCCAAGGTCCAGCTCCAATGACAGCTGCAGTTACAATTGCACAATGCATTCCGAATTGCACAGCTGCACTTGTAGTTGAACCCAGTGCTGCTGGGGGGGTGCATGAGTGCTGCGGTGAGCTGATGGGATCAGGCTGCAAGGCGGCTGGTAAACTTTTAACAGCAAGCACAACTCTCGAGGCGGTTCAGAGTCTGTCGTTAGATGACGTCAGAGAAGCTAATGAACGGAGATAGCTTGTCTTGCTTGCTGAATACGCAGGGGTGCCTGCATCTCCTCGATCAGTAGTAATCACATCTGCTGTCCAAGCTTTCACTCTTCAATCAATATAAAGCAACATAAAACAATTTGAATTTCATTTATATATATATATATATATATATATATATATATATATATATATATATATATATATATAGACCTTTTTAAACAAGTTATTAAAAGCCAGCTATGTAGCATTACTGGAGTTTGTCAGTGTAGTAGCGCATTAGCTGAGATGAATGCATGTGTCTTACTTGAGTTTCTCCACATTTACCTTCCTGATGAATGCTGGGGAAAGCAGAGTCTTGTCATCATAAATGCTGAATCTTATTAATTACCTGTGGAAATTACCTGAATGCAATATCTCAGCTCTTTATATATATATTGTGTGTTTTACATGTTGAATTACCTGCACGTACGTCCTTTTGTATAACTTTTTAATAAGAAATTAACAATAAAAAACCCCTTTAGCTGAGGCTTACTCTCCTGGCTGTGCAGGTGACCCCAGTCTGAAGGGGGGGAATGGGATCCCCCCGCGCTGCGTCTACCTGGAGGAGATGGCATCTGACCTGGACGGACAGGACTGGCTGGACATGGACAATATAGAGCAGGTGTGTGCACACGTACACACTCTCTCACACACACACACACACACAGGCACTCGCCAGCACCAGACATGTTGAGACTGTCGACACAGTAAATGAATTGAATTTATAATGTGACTCTGAGCTCACTGTCAGTGTGTGTGTGCGCAGGCTCTGTTTAACAGAATGCTGATGCCGGAGCCGGGGAATCACCTCATCAACATGACGTCATCGAGTGCGCTCAACCTGTCTGCGGACCGCGACGCGGGGGAGAAGCGGGCCGTGCCGTACCTCTTCTCCTGCTTCCAGAGAGCCAAGGAGGAGGTGAGAGCGGCTCTGCATTCCCTCCCATACAGAATCCACAGCTCTGGAGCTCACCTCCCAGCTCTCGGGCTGTGCAGTAACGGGACCGCGAGGGTCTGTGTTCTTCATTCTCTTCCTCTGCCGCCCCGCAGATCAAGAAGGTTCCTGAGAAGCTGCTGGCCTGCGCGGTGCGGTGTAAGAACCTGAGCGTGTTGAACGCACGCACCGTCCTGCTCACCCCGGAGATCTACGTGGGCCAGAACGTCTCCGAGCAGCTCCTCAACCTGCTGCTGGAGGCTGTCAGCGGAGGCTGTGAGTCACGGGGGCACTGCAACACACACACACGCAGCAGAGCTTTACATGTGTACAGAGAACTGCTCATCCAGCAGTCATGAAGCTTGCAAAGGATGTTCTTCAGCACAGTTATTGAGTTTAACAGTTGCACCAGCTGTCATAACTTGGTTATAGTCTTTACTAACTTTTACACTTTACCCCAGTAGCTGCTTTACATTTGAACTTTTAAGATGGTGAAGCCCGTATATTTATATTTTAAATGTTAGCTGTGAACTTGCATGAATTTCTGTGGAAAGTTACGTTGAATTGGCTTAAAACGTTCTTTGTTATTTTCTAATGGAAACCACAAGAATATGGTCCGCATCCCTGTCTGTTATGTGCAGTGTAACCCCGTCCCGTCTCTTCCCGTGACAGTGCTGGAGGAGGTGGGAGAGTTCCTGGACGAGGTCATCGCTGCCCTGCTGGCTGACCAGGAGGTGCGGACCTTCGGGGAGGTGATGGTGCCGCTGTTTGAGGTGATGCTGGGACGAGTGAAGGACCTGGACCTGTGCCAGCTGCTGCTCAACTCGTACCTGGACATCCTGGTGTACTTCAGCAAGCAGCTCGACATCGCCAGGGTGAGGGGAAGAGGGCGGGCACACAGAGACACTCCCCCAAGCACACAGAGACACTCCCCCAAGCACACAGAGACACTCCCCCAAGCACAGACACACCCACAATCACGCCCCCAAGCACACCGGGACACGCCCCCAAGCACACCGAGTCACGCCCCACAGCCACACCGGGACACGCCCCACAGCCACACACACACCAACAGACACTCCCACTAGCACATAGGCATACCCACAGAGACGAGAACACACACGGACACACCAGACCTCACTTGGAATACTGTTTTCCAGGTCCTCTCACAACACAAAAATGTCTGATTGATTGTGGTTGGCAGTTTGCGTGCACAGTATAGCGCTGCATCAGAGATTCTTCCTCTTGTGTTGATGTTTTGCACATGCCTTGCCTTTTCCCTTTCCCAGGTGTTTGTGGACTACATCCAGCCCAAAGACCCCAACAACGGCCTGCAGTACCAGAAGACTCTGCTAGGGGCAGTGCTGAACATCTCCTGCCTGCTCAAGACCCCCGGAGTGGTGGAGAGCCACGGCTACTTCCTTAACCCCTCGCGCTCCAGTCCACAGGAGACAAAGGTCCAGGAGTCCAATATTCACCAGGTAGGCAGACAGGTCACAGGAAGACAAAAACAACTGCGTCAGTTTAAGAACAGTCAGATATTTTGCTTCTTGTGCATTTCTAAACCCTTCATATAAGTGACTGGTCAGCTCTAGCTGGTCACGCTGGTCTCTGGGCAGTTCCAAGACTGAAGTAGGAACCAGCGTGTGTTTGTTTCTCTGACTTGCTCTCCCCTCCCCTCCCTGCAGTTCATGGCGCAGTTCCATGACAAGCTCTTCCAGATCCTGAAGAACCTGCTCCAGCTGTCTCCGGACACGCGGCACCGGCTGCTCACCTGGCTGGGGGGCTGCCTGCACGCCAACGCCGGCCGTGCCAAGATCTGGGCCAACCAGATGCCGGAAATCTTCTTCCAGATGTACGCCTCGGACGCCTTCTTCCTGAACCTGGGCGCCGCTCTGCTCCGGCTCTGCCAGCCGTTCTGCCGCCTCCGCTCCCCCAAACTGCTGACCTTCAACCCCACCTACTGCGCCCTCAAGGAGCTGAACGAGGAGGAGAGACGGAGCAGGAACGTGCATGTGAAAGGTATTCTCCGTTTAACCAATACTTCACCTTGTGTCTGTGTGAGTCAGATAGCGAAACACAGGGCGAGCAGTGCCTATGATAATGAAGAGGTGACCCATTTCATAGAGCTTTGTGTATTTCTTCATTGATCGCAGGTTTGGATAAAGAAACTACTTTGATACCAGCTCCCCAGAACCAGGAGCCAGAGTTTGCCCAGTCCTACAACCTCCTGACGGAGAACCTCATACTGACACAGTACGCCTTGCACCTGGGATTCCACAGGTAGCATCTGAATACAGACTCCTTAAAACTCCAAAGCACGCTCTAAACACAGACCTCTCTCCACATGCCGTTAATCAATCAAATCCCAGAGGAAACCACTGTCTGGATTAACACAGAGTTAAAGACTATCACTGGTTAGATTCTGAACAGTGGCTATCTTAAATACCGCTATACTGTTCATTAAAGTTGACCCAGCAGTATTATAGTACTGTTCTTGTGAAGGCTTTGCATTGATCAGAGATGGAAATAAGACTCCAGTTGCATAGCAGTCTGATCCATTCCGTGTTTACTAAGACACACCTGAGCTTGTTACCCATACACTGTAGCTAATCAAGCTCATAGTAAAACCTGGAGTGGGTGAACGTGCTATGCAATAGGAGTCTTATTTCCATCCCAGTTGATTTGTGTAAACGTAACCTATCAATTAAGGATAAACTCAGTGATTTCTATATAGAGTGATCAAGTGTCAGTGCCTGATTAGCTACCGAATACTAACACGCGGCCAGCATTAGTACACCGAATCGGAAAGCAGTGGTTTCAGCAGGCTGAGTGTATCCATGGCTGGCACAGCCTTGATTGCTGTATAAACCTCTGTAAACTCTTCTAAAGAGGCAGCTGGGCGCTGTCCTGCCCTGCTCTTTCCCTCCCTCCCCCCCAGGCTCCATGACCAGATGGTGAAGATGAACCAGTCCCTGCATCGGCTGCAGGGAGTGTGGAGGGAGGCGCAGCAGAGCGCCAGCCCCGCCTCGGAGCAGCTGCGGGAGCAGTTTGAGCGCCTCATGACCGTCTACCTGTCCACCAAGGCAGCCGCCACCGAGCCACACATGCTGCAGGGCTGCCTGAACCTGCAGGTGTCCACGGCCACGGTGCTGGTGCATTTCAGCCTGGGGGCCAGCGGGGTCGACTACACCCAGCTGACTTTCCCCTTGCCTGCCCTCGAGAACAGCCTGCTCTGCTACGTGCCAGGTACCCTGCAGCATTCACACTCTTCAACTACTCGCTAACTTACCTGCTAGCTTACTCAATTACTTACTAACTTGCTGTCTGGCAGATTAACAAACGTCCTTATTAACTTACTGACTAGCTTACCTTCTTACTCGTAACTATGTCTCCTGACTAGAGCGCAGTACTTACTTACTTGAGCTGGAGTGAACCATGTACAGAAAGTTTAAAAGAAGGGAACAGCCACATAAAGATGCAGAAAGAAAGTTAAAGCAAGACTCGATTGCTTGTCTCCTTCTCGGCTGCAGAGTTCTTTGCTGACAGCCTGGGGGATTTCTTCATCTTCCTGCGGAGGTTTGCGGACGAGGTGTTGGAGTCATCGGGCTCTTCTCTGGAGCAGATCCTTGACTTTGTCACGGTCTTCATGGGCAATGTGGAGAGGTAACACCCTGTCTGGATCAGGGGCGTGTTTGAATGAGAAGAGAATGTAGGAAGAGGGAATATTATGACGTCATCCAAGGCTGTGAGCTCGTGAGTGTATCTGGCAGATAAGCCTTGGCCCGTATGGATCAGGTAGCTGTGTGTTGATGTGGCAGGCTTCGCCTAGCATTTCTCCATGCAGGGGTTTGATGTAAAAGGGTTTGAACAACTGTCCAATTCGATTGAGTCACATGCAAGTCCATGGGGATGTTGCGG
This sequence comes from Acipenser ruthenus, assembly GCF_902713425.1. Taxonomy (NCBI): domain Eukaryota; kingdom Metazoa; phylum Chordata; class Actinopteri; order Acipenseriformes; family Acipenseridae; genus Acipenser; species Acipenser ruthenus. The sequence continues at coordinate 2,522,242 of NC_081228.1, forward strand.
TGGTGATGCAGTCATGCAGCAGTGATGAAGCTGGGGTGATGCAGTAATGACGCCGGGTGTCTTTGGTTGTCCCTTGGCAGGCTGAAGAACCCTCACCTGCGTGCCAAGCTGGCGGAGGTGCTGGAGGCGGTGATGCCTCACCTGGAGCAGGTGCCTGGCCCCGCCCAGTCCAGCATGTTCCAGAGAGAGCGAGCCTTCTGCACCTACCAGCATGCTGCACAGCTGGCTGAGGCGCTCATCACAGTCTTCGTGGACATTGAGTTCACAGGTAATGCCAGACTCCTTTATACAGCAGCAGTGAAGAATCCCATTGCAGAGCAGTTGAGGCAGTCCAGGTTTTACAGTGTGCTTAATAAGTCCCACCTGAATTTGTGACCTACAATTGGTGACTTGTGGGGATGCCAGAATGAACCAACTTTGTCCTGAAGCTGAGTCATGCAAAGTACAGCTGAAATTCTACATGGCTTTCTAAACGTTTGCACCGCTCAATGTTTCTTGCTTCCAGGAGACCCTCATCAGTTTGAGCAGAAGTTCAATTACCGGCGGCCCATGTACCCGATCCTGAAATATATGTGGGGGAAGGACAGCTACAGGGAGAGCATCAAGGTGAGAGCCCGTCTGTACTGTGCAGTGCTACAGTGTTCGCGTGGGCTGGCTGGTGCAGACGTGGGGTTTATAATGGCGTGTGACGTGTTCCCTGTCCTCTCAGAGCCTGGCTCGGTACGCCTCGGAGAATCTGGAGGCCATGAACCCACCCCTCTTTCTGCGATTCCTCAACCTGCTCATGAACGACGCTATCTTCCTATTGGATGAAGCCATCCAGGTACGACTGATAGAGGCTAGTGAAGTAGAGCTCCCTTTGCACAGCACTTTGATCCATTCCAGGTAGAAGGCTGATTTTCTCAATAAGGAATCTGTGTCCTCTCCTCTCCTCTCCTCTTCCAGTACCTGAGCAAGATCAAGGTCCTGCAGATCGAGCGGGACCGCGGGGAGTGGGACTCGCTGACTCCCGACGCTCGCAGAGAGAAGGAGTCCAGCCTCCAGATGTTCGGGCAGCTGGCGCGATTCCACAACATCATGTCGAACGAGACCATCGGGACCCTGGCCTTCCTCACCTCAGGTGAGACCTGGCCACTGCAGGCCTGAGGCTCCCAGGCTCTGCTCCAGCACTGCTTCAGCCACTTGCTTCTGACATCACTCTGGAGCTTGGAGCCTCTCTACCCCTACGCCAGGCAGACCCTGAAGTAGTAAATGATGTCATTTCACCCGTTCACCCTGGAGTGGAGTGGCCCTCCAGGGCTGTGATTGGATATCCCTGCCCTGCGCTCTCTCTGTCTGCTGCTCTTCAGCTTTCCCTCACACCCTCACAGCTTTGAAACAGCTTCTCAGGGCCACTGCTCCACCCCATGACTGCTCCACATCTTGGCTATCAAATGTGTTCAAACTCTAAACACGGTTTCCTTAAAGCATTGCTATTAATAAGCTTTTGGGTAATGGAGAAAAGAGTGCACACGCAGCAGAAAGCCCAATAAAGACGATGTGTTTTTATTTTTTTTGTCGGCTGTGTTTCAGAGATCAAGTGTCTGTTCGCGCACCCCTTCCTGGCAGAGAGGATCATCTCCATGCTCAACTATTTCCTGCAGCACCTGGTGGGGCCCAAGATGGGCGCGCTCAAGGTAAAGGACTTCACCGAGTTTGACTTCAAGCCCCAGCAGCTCGTCTCTGACATCTGCACCATCTACCTGAATCTGGGGTAAGAGACCAGCCACTTTCTCTCCTTGCATTATTGATAGCGCTGGCACGAACGTGGGCTTTGCAGGATCTGTCCCAACTTTAAAAGAATGCTCTTCAATTCTGAATTAGCTAGAAAACCTGGAAAAGTATAATGCCGTATTTTGTCAGAAGCACATTTAAGAAACAACTCACAAGTCCCATAATTAATGAGCTGGTTTATTAGGGTTTCTTTTTATTGTGTGTGTTTTTACTATCTGGGAGAATAAAAAAAACCTGCTAACGATAGTTTGGAGTAAATATCTTTGAGAATCTAGCGCACAGTGTACTATTTTCACATGTTTCTCGATTGCTTGAAAAAATCTCTGTGAGGTTTGTCCTGGCAGGACAGCCTTTCTGATTCACACTGTGCTTGTAACCTGTGTTCCCTGTCCCAGAAACGAGGAGAATTTCTGTTCCACGGTCCCCAAGGACGGGCGCTCCTACTCCCCCAGGCTGTTTGCGCAGATGGTGCGCGTCCTCAAGAAGATCAACAAGCCGGGCAACATGATCGTCTCCTTCAGCCAGCTGGCCGACAAGATCAAGGTGAGCGCGGCAGTCAGTTTCTTTCCCCTCTCAGTCCCTTGCAGAAATAAGGGACCCCTGAGGTCGGGTGCAGGTTTTGCTCTGAGATTAGCTGGTCTGATTGTTGCTCTCTTGCTTTCTTTCCTCGCCCCTTCTTAGTCCCTGGCAGACCAGCAGCTGCAGGATGAGGAGACGTACGCGGACGCCCCAGATGAGTTCCTCGACCCCATCATGAGCACCCTGATGCTAGACCCAGTCCTGCTGCCCTCCTCCCGGGTCACTGTGGACCGCTCCACCATCGCCAGGCACCTGCTCAGGTCTGACTGCCTGCCTGCCTGCCTGCCTGCCTGCCTGCCTGCCTGCCTGCCTGCCTGTCTGTCCGCAGTTAGTGTGGAGAGTGTGTGCGCTGTTCCCACAGGGCTTGCAATGTTGGCTGTTGTGGCTGTACTGAGTCTAAGCTTTGAGTTTCTCCTTTCTCACACACTCCAGTATGGTTATACTAACTGTTGGGGGTTCCATAGGGGATTCTATAAGGAGGGGTTATACTGTGCAGGGAGTGGCAGTCTCCTGTCTCCAGTAGAAGAGCTAGTGGAGCTAACAGCATTGTGCTTCTCTCTCTCTCTCTCTCTCTCTCTCTCTCTCTCTCTCTCTCTCTCTCTCTCTCCCCCTCCTCTCATTCTGTGTGTGTGCGTGCAGTGACCAGACTGACCCTTTCAGCCGCAGTCCTCTCACCATGGACCAGATCAGAAGCAACACAGAGCTGAAGGAGAGGATCCAGCAGTGGCTGGCGGAGCGCAAACAGAAGAGGCTGCAGACAGGGCAGAGCGCGTAGGACACTGCGACTGCATTCAGCCCTGCTGCGTCTGTGTGTGTGTGTGTGTGTGTGTGTGTGTGTGTGTGTGTGTACAGTGTCACTGCAGATGGGTAACGGCACACACATGCATAGCACTGCACACACCTGCTATCGGCGGGATTGTGGCCTGTCTGGTTTTGATCTGCCTGGTCCTCAGTTGTTTTGAAGGAATGCTTGTCGGAGGGTTATTTCCTGAAGGGGGAGGGAATGCCCGATCCTCACCATGTCCTCCATATGCTGAACATTGCTGCCCCGTTCGTCTGCGTCGTGCAGAGAGCACACCCTGATAGTCCGCAGCTGGAGCTTTTAAAGCATTATACAGTAATTGCGAATCTGCCTGGATTGCACCAACTACTTAGGGGTAGTCTTGGGATAGCCTCGGGTAGGTGGGTGATGTAATGCAGGATGATTTCAAAATGCTGTATGCAGCTCTAAAAAAAGAATCATCATCTAGCAGTGGCAGGATATAGATTAATCAGATCAACCCCCTGAGTTTTATTGCATCCTCTGTACATCCACACCATGCAAACCTGCACACCTCCACTGTTCTATCTCACTGTAAATACAGCTGCAAAATAACAGTGCAGAAAATAGCAAAAAAACTAAAACGGAAGCAAAGCACAATGGGCTGCATCCAGTATGGGTTGGATAAACAAACAAACCCCCAGGTTCAGAGAGGACCACACAGCGGTGCGTTCCTCCAGTAACACTCAAACACGCACACACGCACGCACCTACACACAAGGACCTGAACTAAACCAATCGGCCCCACCCTGTATATATGAAGAGTTGCTTACATCATCTCAGTTCAAGCTGCTGTGTTCACACACACAGGGATTGGGAATTCAGTAAATAATCCGGCTCTTGCTGCTTCACCCGATGGAGTCGTTGCTGGCGCTTGCTTCCAGGACTCCCTTGTGAATGAGATGCATATCTCTGTGGGTTCATTTGTAAAGGAGTGTTTTTTTTAAATTGACAGCGAGGTGCATCTGGATTGTCTCGCATGATCCCATGTTCTGGAGCTGGGACTAGAACCATTTTCTATTGGCGATCAGGCTAATTGTGCCATCCTTTTAAAAAAAAAAAAAAAAAAAAAAAAAAGTTCTTTACTGCAACCCGACTGGTTTGTTAAATTGGGATTGGTAGTTAGGTGAGATTGTTTTTTCTTAAAACTAACAGTAGAGGTTACATTGCACACGACATTGATTTATTTATTTAACCCTCTAGTAATAGTTTACTGGTTCTTTTTTCTTTTTCGGGTTTGCGTTTTGAAAACTGCTGTGTCTGTACACAATGGTTTTTATTATTAGAATAATAAAAAAAATGCCACAACAAAAAATATATATATAATTTAGATATGTTCTCGAGTGCATGGAAATAATGAGATTGATGAATGGGTCGGATAATGGCAAACCAACACTTGTTTTTATGGTAGAGTTTCTGCTCCAGGATGGTTGTATACCATTTCAAATCTTTTTTCACTCATTCGGCTCTTCTTTCAGGCTGGAGTATCTAGCTGGGGTCGCTGTGGGCTCACAACCTGAATCTAGCTGGAAGAATATCCAGGGGAGAGCTAATTTAATAGTCTAACCCGCGGTGGGTCTTAATGCTGCTACCGTTAACTCCATTAGCATCCCTAAAGACTAAAGCACATTGAAATGAGGCTCGCGAAACAGAAAGATTGAGGTCGGCTGTATTAAGATCCACCGCTCTTAAGATTGATTGAATTCGAACCCAGGTTCTCAAGAATCTGAAAACCATTTGTTCGGTTACAGTATGGGGCAGAGGCTGTGATGGAGAGAAACTGGAGTGGTTTAGTTCAAGAGGGGAGATTCATTGAAAACGTTCAGCGAGTCATGAAGATTGGACTACGGGCAAGCATCTCTACAGAACTAGAGTTCAGTGACTACTTCCCTTGCAGGTCCGAAATCCAAAGGCACAGTTTGAACATTATCTTGTCAATCCAGCAGCTCGCTGACCTGCCTGCTGCCAGAGAGCTTGTACACACCTGATGTGTTTTAAGAGTTGCCTTTGGAGAGAAGCTGCGTGCTGCATTTTGAGCTGTGGGTTCATTCTGTCCTTCTCGTGTTATTGCTTGCTGCTGCTGTTGTATCGCGCACCAAAGTAAGCAAAGCATAGCGTGGCAAGCAAAGGACAATACTGACAAAATAAGAAGCCGGTATGACTGATTAAGTGAATCCACACCAACTGTTTAAAACAATGGAAAACTGTACAAATCTAAGAATTGTAAAAAGTATAACGTGTGTATTTTTAAGATGATTTTAATAAACCTGAAACCAATCACTTCAAGCTTCTGTGTGTTTTTATGTATATATATATATATATATATATATATATATATATATATATATATATATATATATATATATATATATATATTAGTTGGAAGCCTCCCCCTTTCTTTAAATTTTAAATGAAGTTTGTGAATGTGGTGCTCTTGGAAAAGAGGGTCACGCAGTTTGAGAGTGACCCAGGCTTTACTGTGTAAGACGCCATTGCAGAGCAGTTGGGTCAGGTTTTGCAGAGTTTAGGTAGGGGGGCCAGTGCATTCAGAACAGTCCTGTAGTCAGACACGCCGCAGTATACCTCTGTGATAGTAACGTGGGATATTAGCGGAATCGTTTTTATAGAATAGACGCTTTCAGGATTTCACATGAATATTAAAACGGAATGTTTCGACAGCATTCTGCAGAGGCGCTTGTTTCATAGCAACAACTGGAGTGTCATTTTCTACATAGGTGTTCATCACAATGCCTTTTAAGATGCATAAAATGGTGTTCATTTCTCAATTATTTTGAAACTGAATCATTTTGAATGGTGAGAATAACTGCCATCGTGAGGATTTGACGCGGAAGCCGTTGGCCCCCGTGTGATGTCAACTTGATTTATATAAAAAGATAGCGTGCGGGTCTGGAGCAGGCACTCGAGCAGACAGCAGCGAGCCGGGGTCCTGAGGGTGGAGGTGACATTCAGTCCTGTGCGGAGTCGAGTCGGTAAAGAGGAGTGCGGTTAAGAGCAAATACAGTTATTACAGAGACAGAATGGCACAGGCAGCGCAGAAACTCATCCAGACCGTAGTTACCAAGACGCCGCAACTCATCAGCGGTGAGCTGTTTATTCCAAAAGGATATATTTAGTGTGTCTGTCTACAAAACCGGTGCCCTTTTGCAGCAGTGTCGGTTCAGTAGTGTTACTTAGGCCGTAAGTAACCGGGGAGGAAACTGAGAAAAACCAAACAGGATGCAAAAACAAAAAGAAAATAAGGGGTGCTTAGTGCGTCGTTAAGCATTTTGTTTGCACCTTCAAATTAAACTGCGTGTGCATAATTTAAACTAGGTGTTCTGTGTTGCACTTGAAGTGAACTGAACCCGAATGCGGGACTCTTCATCCCGGTTTAGAATGAATACAAATGTGATTGTGTTGTAAATAGGTATTGTGAAGGCTTGCCAATATTTAAAACGGCAAATTCAGGTACTGACGTGAAAGAGTTTCATTCTTAATATTGTCCTATCAGTTCAGACCTACGGTAGACGTTTGTATGTTTGTTTGTTTGTGTGTGTGTGTGTGTATATATATATATATATATATATATATATATATATATATATATTAGTGTGTGTGCAACAGGATCCTACTTTTGATTTATTTTTTTACAGCAGGGTGAAATCAGCTTGCTCCAAGGTTACAGGGTCCTGTAGTTTGAGGTCTCAGATGTGATCAAAATATCTCCTGGTTGGTTCCTAGCTCTTGGATCTTAACCCCCAGGGCTTGCTGTAGCTCCATTGCTTCCAGTGGCGCTTGTTCTGGATTTAGGTGTACAGTGTTATCAATGTCTGTGTGTTTAACATTTAACTGCTGTATGGACTCTCGTTCTGTAACGCAGTCTTGTATAAAAAATAAACAAACCCTGAATTAACAAGTGTTCTGGGTCATCTGTAGTTTATGGTGTTCCCACTTTTCCTGAGCAGAATTTACTGTAATGCTTTATAAATGTATTCTCATATTTTTTTTGCAGGTGCCGTGACCTACTCCCGACCTCGCCTGGCGACCTTCTGGCACTACGCCCGGGTCGAACTGGTCCCTCCATCCCCGGCTGAGATCCCCAAGGCCATCGAGGGTGTGAAGGGGATGGTCAAGGCCTTCCAGACAGGCCGGCTCTCCCAGATCACAGTCAAGGTACCAAAAGCCAGACGCGTGACGACCACAACGCCTTGGGGTTTTGTACAGTAAAATAAAGAAGAAAAGGAGGAGGAGGAGGATATGCAGACATTGGCTTTGCAGTGTGACCCTGATTTATCCATGATGGTTAAAGATAAATTGCACAGGGGACCTAACAGTTCAGGAGATGCCTGGCCAGGAGACATGTGTTGCTTTGTTGGGCTGAATAAGGGTTTTAATGAGTTTTTAAATACAGGTGTATTGTTCTTTAGAGGCTGTAATGTCCAGTGCCTGTATTTGGTACGGTAAGTCATAAAGCTAGATGAAATCACAGAAGATGTGTATGCCTAGAGCTGTAGCATAGTTGGACACACTGTGCATCTCTTGTAGAGGTCACATTGCAGATTCATTTCACCGTCAAACAGCTATGCAAAGCGATTTGTATTTTTTTAGTGTTTTTTGTTCAAGCCAGGTCTGTTCTTGAATTCTGACTTGCTCTTCATACTTTTGGTTTTTGGGCACCAGTAGGTCAAGGATGCTAGTGCTACTGTGCTTGGGTTATATCAACAGCAGCAACAACCAGACATCCTCAGGTTACAGGTGGCACCAGTGCAGACCTGCTTTTATTAAAGTATTTAATAAGGGGGTTTGGCACATCTTGCAAGCCTGTGCACTCAGATAAGGAAGCCTGCTTCTACTTTCCTTACTCCCTGTCTTGTTTGTTTGTGTCCCCAGGATGCCGTGAGGAATGGTCTGGTCGCCACAGAGGTGCTGATGTGGTTTTACATTGGGGAGGTCATCGGCAGAGGCAGCCTTATCGGATACAACGTATGAAGAGGACCCTGTTCTGTGTAGACTTGTGATGCTGCTGTGTTTGGAGCTGGGCTTTGTACATGCTGTAATGTACATAGGTCGGGTTTGACTTGCAATCCAATAAAATCATTTAAAGACAGTATTGTCTGCTGAAGTCTCTTTGCCTGCAGCTTGCGATGTACTGTACCATTACACTGATTGTAATCATCTGTTTGTGTGTCTGTGTCTTTGATGGGTTTAAATTTAAACACATTCCTTTTCATGTTTCACGTTCCAGGGGAAAACAAGCTGGAAGTCAGACTTCCCAAAGGAACCACTATCTTATAAAGTGAGCAATCTCGAACTATGTTTCTACTGCCTGGACCCTAGAGTGCACGGTTTATTGATCCAGCTCTGAGGTTATTATTTTAAACGCAAGTCTCATGAGTGCTCATCATTTCTCCATGGGAAAGTGATCATTCCTTAAGTAGGACTGCAATGATACAATGATATCATTATCACAATACATGTGACGGTCCTGATGGATGACTTCATCGTATGATGTGTAATGATTAAATCATCAATAACAATGGACTCTTGTGTTTAAGGGGAGCACGTACATTAGTTGCTTGTATTCCAGCACCATCTAGTGTGTGTTTCCAGCAAAAACCAAAAGCTGATAACTGCTGGCTCTTGGAGACAGTTTGGCTGATAAATGTGTCTGTTGCATTTAACTATAGATAAAAGCACCTTCACACAAACAATAAAAATAAACTATTTTGAATCACTGTAAACGTTATAAAGAGGTCAGGAAAATGTAACTGG